>NC_090440.1:1544648331-1544949739 GCF_031143425.1 Pleurodeles waltl
TTACTTGCTTCTTTGGAAGCCTATTAAATCCTCTGTGACATACTGGTTTCTGTCAAAGGAAAGGAATGAAAACAGCACTTTTGAAATTTCACTCCTTAGAAACACTAGAAAGGAGAAGAAATGTCCAGGTTATTTTGTATTTATCGACTACTTTGACCACAGTAGCACTGCCCAGGATTACATTGGTTGTAGATTCCGCCCTTAGATGTTTTAATTCTTTAGTGGACCACACCTAAACCTCTACCATCCACTCTCTACTTGAGCCAGGGGCCTAGCACAGGCCAGTGGTGTAACAAAACTTCAGGGTGCCACCCTGAAAAGCATCTTGAGGGGCCCCCTTCCCCATGGACCCTATCAGGGGCATGCCGCCCATGCACAGTGTACTGTGCTGAGGGAGCCTCCCGGAGTTTGGGGGTCCTCCTGCACCCCAGGAGCTGCGGGGTTTGAGGTGTCCACTGGCATAGGCCCCTGCAGTGTTGGGGGATAGAGAGAGGCACTGTTCAGGGTCCCACCAGTAAGCCTAAACCATGAGAATATCTAAAATAGAGGAGTCCCATGGGCCCCTCACCACAATCTGTCTCATCATCAAGTGTAACAGTAATGACTTCAGCTATGTCTGACCTGAGAAGGACAGTTTCACAGTTATGACCGGCAGACAGATTTGAAGATGATAAACCATAGAAAGAGACTTCAGAACAGCTGTTCATCTCTCTTATGGTCACATCTGGATGGTGGAAGTACCCTGCTTCATGGTCTCCCAGACTCCACATTTGGCCCACTTAAGGAAATCCTTCACACCAAAGCACATCTCATCCAGGGCCTAACGAATTATGATCGCATCACCCTTATCCTGATGGAACTCCTCTCGCTCCTCTTGCCATTTCTCACTACTTTCAAGTTCCAACTGCACCACTTACAAATCAATAATGACCAGCACCGCTGCACATCTGGCTAACGAGCTTACCATTTCCAAAGGCTCTTGGTACGCCCTCATGCTGGACACTGTGATACTGGAGACAAAGAAGTGCAAACAAACAAGCCAGTAAAAAAGACAACCTCCACCCTGATTCTGAAACATCATCCATTTGTCTATCAGGAGTGCCCCAACCCTGCCCTAATGTAGGAACAATCTGAAGACATAACTATTTAAAAACATTGAGATCCATCTAGTCTACCTTTGCTCCCAGAACACAAATAACTCTAAAACCATTTGTTGAAAGTATCCTTGCCTTAGTTCTGCCCTCCACCGCCTTTTGGCTAGTTTCATGCATAAATATACCACATGCATTCATGCCGTAATATGCACCTAGATTACTCAGCATCAGTGCAGCTTCAGTTCCTTGCATTTAGATGTTTAGGTCATAGAAGTGCCTCACAATCCAAGACACAGTCAATGTTTATAACATAATATTGTTGGGGGTAATTTTCCTATCAGCCCAGGTAAAAAGCCAAGACTGAGATACCATGGACGTCATTTAGGGGTCGCCAGGGGTCGCAACTGAGACCCCTGGTTTACCCTTTGCGATCCCAGGCCTCACAGGTGCATAACCAGTCCCAGGAACACAGGGGCAGCTCATCCATATGGATGCCATTTGTGGCTCCAATCGCTTTCTTTTCTCTTAGTTTTTTTTTATTACCGTAATAGTGAATAATTCTTCATTATAAGAACGCTGACCCAAATTTCCTGAACCGTTTATCTTTTAAAACGAAGAATCAATATACTTTCAATACTCTAAGCTGTGAATCTTTATAGTGTTTGGGTTGTAATGATTTTAACCTTGCAACTTAAAATCTTAAAGTATTGTGCTTCATTTTAAATTGGGGCTTTTTATTTGATTTCCGGCTGGGGAGGAAGGTGAGGAACGAGGGACTTCCCTTCAGGTTACCTTGCTCATTACGAGCATTTTACTGAGGGGAAAAGGGCCTGTTAGAGCTCGTGGTGCCGACCATATTTGAATGACTTCTTGTAACAGGGGTCATTGGACCAGTCTTTTTTTCTGGCGCCCGCCCCCTCTTCACCACATGTGCTGGAAGACAGCATTTAGGCAGGACGGACTGCGGACACACGCAGCGGGAGCACTGCTGGCACGCCTCGCTGGTGATCCTAAAGGCAAGCTCGTCCGTGCCCGACCGGGACCAGGGGCCAGAAACGCTTCTGGTCCTAAGGAAAACATTACCTGGATACAATACACAGGGGTACAGCTCAGGAGTTTTTTGCCCAAAAACTGTGGGAAGATAGGGGAGGAGGCTACTCTTCCTCTCCCTCATGCTGATGGAAAGAGCTGCAGGTATTGTACTTGGGAACTCGGGAACGTCTGAACATCGACCATGTAGCATGTCCCTTGGGAATTCTGCAGAGTAATCCATCTGGGAGAGGGGGAATGAACACTCATGACTTCTTAAGATATGGACTGATTAACACCCAATCCCTAATTAAACATAGCTTGGAAACAATTCAAGAACTGAAATTGGATTATTTATTCCTAATGGAGACCTGTGCCAGAGCAGATTCTGACCTGGACTTTGTCACAGCTTTACCCTTGGATTATGGCGTAGAAAGGATAGATAGGCATGACAGGTGGTGTGGCAATCATTTTTTAAAATAGCCTATGTTGAGGTTTGGATCCATGAATGGTTATTTCAGACACCTGTGAAGGTGGCTATTTCAACCTCAAACAAGGGAACACGCTAAGATGGGAGGGCTTCTGGTTTATCATCCACCGGGAGCCAAGAAGAAATTCCTGGAGAATTGGGCCCAAATTATTGAATCTCTGACCTCCATAGATTATAGCTTAATCCTTGGAGATTTAACTTCCATTTGGAGGACAGAGAAGATAATGACACCCTAACCCTCCTGAACTTTATGACGTGTTTTGGTTAGACTCGAGTGGTTACCTCAAACATTCATATAGCAGGCTATGTATTAGATGGCATTTTCTCCACACATGAATGTATTATGGTAGGGGAGTGCAGGCATCTGGACTGGACAGATCACAGCGTTATCCCCTTTGAATTAAAATACAGAAGACAGGAGGGACCCAAGCAGACTCTCACTACCTACTGGGAAAAATGGGACCTTGTAGAGAGAGAGTATCTTACTTCAGCTCTAGAGGGGGACCAGGCGAGGCCAGAGGGAAGTCCAGGGTCAGGAGTGGCGGATTTTGATGCTTGGGTCAGGGATGCAATTGAGGTAGTGGCCCCATTGAGAGAAGTCAAACTCAAGACTGGGAAAAAACTCTTTGCCCCATGGTACACTGAAGAGCTTAAGGTATCCAGAGGTCATGTTGAAGACAGGAAAGAAAATGGAAACTTGACCCTGGATTACTAGAAAATATAAAGCTCAGGGAATTATGGGGACTACATAAAAGCGTGATTAAACAGGCTAAATTATGCTATTACTTACAGAAGATCAGAAGTGCAGGTAATGCCCCAAAAGTACTGTCAAAGTAGCAAAGGCCTTAGCAATCCCCACTCCTTCTCAGGAATTAGAAAATTCACAGACCTTCTGTGATAGTGTAGCCAATTTCTTCAAAGATAAGATTCTAAAGATTCACTCTGAGTACTCAGCCCCCCATCCAGCTCTAGGGGAAAAGGACACTAATTCCAAGGGCGATGTGGTTGAGGGCCCAATCCTAGTGAAATTTGCACCTTTGGTAACAGACAAAATCAAGTCCCTTTTATCTGGGATTCATTAGGGGGTCCCCTCATGACCCTTGCCCCCGCGAGTGCTAAAAATGGTCAGGGAATTGTGGAGCTATTAGGGATGATGTATGCAGAAGTCTTGGAATTAGGAGTGTTTCCTCCCACTTGGAAGGAGACCGTCTTAATGCCTATTAAAATAAAATCAGGAGGAGACCCAGGAGACCTAAAATAACTTCTGGCAATTGCCCTCCTGCCTATACTGGCAAAAAGTCTGGAAAAGCGCATCAACCAAGAACTTGCCACCTACCTGTTGACACGCGATTGTCTAAATATATCCCAACATGGATTCCGGAAAAATCACAGTATGGAGTCCGTCCTTATTGCTACCACAGATTCTATTAGAAAACAGGTAGATGAGGGAGTTGGTGCTATTCTGGTCCTGCTTGATTTTTCGGCAGCATTTGACACTATTTCACCCCAGATATTGATACATCGCCTTCACTAGGCAGGCCTGAGGGGCTCAGCTTTGAGCATTCTGGAGACATTTCTCCGAGACAGAACTTTGTCAGTCAAGAGTGGGTACTTTTGCTCAGCTTCCTTCCAGCTTCTCTGCAGAGTTCCACAGGGGTCTTCTTTGAGTCTGACTCTCTTTAATCTGTATGTTGCCCTCCAGCTGAACTGGTTTGATCATTTGACTTTCAGGTGTCCTCATACATTGACGACATCCAACTAATTGTTTTCTTTCAAGACAACGCTCACATTACTGCCGAAAGGTTTCAAACTTTTAGGAGTGAAGTCAATAAGTGGATGCACCAAAATTGGCTAAAAATGAATGGGGACACAACCAAGGTTATTACATTATATACCTCTCTTTGGAACTCAAACTGGTGGCCCGAGAAATGTGGTGCCTTACCCACACCTAAATCCGCAGTCAAGAACCTCTGGTTATTTGTAACTCAGCCTTAACTTTTGAGGCTCAAGTTAATGGAGTCACCAACACCTGTTCATGACTGATTAAAATTTTAAAGAAAGTCCTCCCATTCATCCCGCAGGAACTAAGAGCAACTGTGGTTCTGGCTCTCATTGTGTCCAGACTGGACTATTGTAAAGCCCTTTACCTTAATTCAACTATCCCTGAACAAGCTTAAACTTTTCTGGAATTCGGTCGCCCGACTGGTGCTTGGGTTATCCAAGTTTACTTCAACCAAGGAGGGCAAGAGGGAGCTGCACTGTCTTCCAATTGAGAAATAAATTACGGTCAAGGCGCTATGTTTGGCAAATAAGGCCCTCCATTCTCAAGGGTCAGAATACTTGCAATCAGCTATCAAGTGGTACATTCCGAGCCGCCAATTAAGATCATCTGGTCTCAAGATGGCACAAACCTTGAGGAGCAAAAGAGTAAAATGGGCTTTTTCAATAGAAGCTGTTAAGTTATGGAATTCTCTCCCTTTCAAAATTAGAGGTATTTCTTCCTTGCTTCTATTCCGCAAGCAACGAAAGACTTGATTGTTTTCACTTTAGATCTTCTGATTTGTATCAGCCTCTTCTTACCTGCATGGTGCTTCGATACCACTGGTTGGAATGCGCTTTACAAGAAACCCAAATGCAAATACAAATTATTCACTATTAGTGTAATAGAAAATGGAGTACAACTAGCTGAAATATAATTTTTCCTGGAATTTGAGGTGTTAAAAAAAAACCTTTTTAATGTATGTTGTGTGCCTACTTGCGGGTGATTGTGTGTTTACATGAGAGAGTGTGTATAAGTGTGCATGTGTGTATACGTGTAAGCATGTGTGTTTGAGTGAAATTGAAGGTCAAAGGGTGTGTGCTGTCTCTTCTGCTACCCCGGCATTTTGGTAAATTGACACATGTGGTATACCAGTAAACAAAATACTAAAAACCTCAAAAACCTCTGTCATCTATATCTCTAAAAATGTTTAGCACTGTATTAATACAAACAACAAAAACAATGTGCTATCATCTTCTGAGAAAACATGTGATCAGGGGTACTGGTGATGACGCAGAAAAAGAGGGTTCGACATATATTCATGTACACTGTGTAACCGACATATATATTGAAGTGTGATTTTAAGTAAAAGAAATAATGTACGACGGAAATTGTGCCCTCGGGGCAGTTCGCCATCATTATAAACGAGCTTTATTAATCATGAAGTATTAAAAAAGTATTAATCCGTCATAATCGCAAATGTATGCCATGATTTCTTGTTTGAAAACTGTTTTGCTTAGCTTAAATTTAGTACAGGCTTTGGCCTAGTTGCTTGGTTTCAAATTCTAACTGCGTGATTCTTTTTTTCCTTGAATTAATGAAATATATTCTTGCTTGAAGTTGTATTTTTCCAGTAGAAACTGGCTGGTACACTTATCTCCAAGGTTTCGTGCTAGGCCGGTTACATTCCCTTTGATACAAGGTCAGTCTCTGCAGGTGCGGACAATGAAGGTACAGATAGTAAAATAATTGGCAAACCATGATACAATTTGTGTTCCAAGGCGCCAAGGACAGTGTATGCATAAATGGGCGCTAGTAAAAGACAATTTTGATTGGACAATTTGAAGCCAACCTATGAACCCTCCAATGGAAGACCCTACAGAATTTGGAATGTTTCTTACTTAAACCCACCGGACAAAGAGAAGTCAGCCATTTTCCTCGATGCCAGTTTGAAGCCTGATGCCAGACTCCATTTTGGACGACACCCTGATGCCCTTTTCTCTATCTGAGAGAAAGAGACTTAAGAATTCTCCCCCTAGAGACTTTAACTTTGATTTGCCCCGTCTTGCCCATGCAGTAACTTTGCCCCATTCTCCTTGCCGCTGCAAGGGAGCTTGCCCTTAACTTTGCCCCCTTTTGAAACTTGCCCCATGCTGATCAACCGGTACCTGAAGGACGAAGACTTTTCTTGAATGCTGATTGTATTTGGTAAATATGAAAGGATAAATGTATTATGCATTGTGTTTTTCCTTTTAGGTACCAACTGCTATTTTTGATAGGATCCTAGCTAGCAGTTTTCCAAATTTGTGTTGACTAAATTCGTTTTGCATGAAGTCCCACATGCCAATGCTAATTAGAGGTTAGTCGAGGTATTCATTCAATGTACAATGAAGAATTGAAATCTTGTTATGCTGACCGAATGTATGCAATTAGTCAAATACAGTTAGTCACATTGGTGATTTGTATTGCTATAACAGAGTGTATCATTATTCAGATTTTACGTAGATTGCGTTTCTTCCGCCGTTATGGACAGCTAGTAATGTTCATATACATATATCAATTGGTTTTGAGACACATATATATCGTGCTAGCTTTGTTAATATAGGGAAATAAATTCACTAACTTTTAATAAACTGGTGTGGTTATTCATGACTGAAAGGTCATGGTGCGCAGAAATATCAACTGTTATTGATTTCTGATGTGTTATATTGATCTATTAATTGAGTATTGATTATCGATTACAACAGTTATTGATTATTGATTTGAGTGACTCGACTATTGAGGATGAGGAGAGCCCGACTCGGTTAAAAGATTTCACGACCTCCAACGTGTCCAGGTACAGGAAATTTATAAGGGCTGGACGCGTTATCAGTAGATGGTAGCAGAGATTGATGGTTTAGCCCTTTGGGACCCCATCCGAACAATAGACAGAGTCAGGTTAGAATTTTCTTTGATAAAACAAGTTGGAGAGATGATGATGCCCTAAGTCCCCGATGACTTTCCCGGGATCTCGGAGCTTGCGAATGAGGAACATGCAGGTATGAGAACGGTCTCAGTGTTTCTAGTGACGGTATGAGTGAAGTTAGGGTTTCGCGCTTGCACAGCTTATCGCCGCAGATTAATTGAGAAGTTTGTGAGGATTTTAAGGGGGGTTAAAAGATATTAGAAGAGTGTTACTCCAAAGGTGTGAGAGTACGGAAGTCGTCGAACTTCACATGTGTGTGGCGCTTTGAGCAGAAAAATTGTCCACTTGGTTGTTGATGTTGAGACGGGCCCTGCGAGGTCAAGAGACTCCGGAGTATGTTGAAAAGTGTATGTGACACTTGTTTGATGTTGTGATCTGGTCGGTTTAATAGGTTGATCGGGCGTGGTCAACAAGTCGGTATGAATGTTGCAGAGTGAAAGAAAACTTCGACTTTGAGATTTGACGAATTCTAAAGTGCACTAGATTAGTTCATTGATCAGTTGAGAGTAAAGTTTGCGGGTCAAATTTTGCTTGCGAAAGTGGGAAACCGAGAAAGATGGAATAACTGCTGAGGCTAGTGAAAAATCCCTAAGGTTTCTGAAGCGGTTGTGTTACCCTTCCTGTAGTAAACCGACAGATCTGTTTTATTCTTTTGGTTAAGTGCTCGCGTTATATTGCAGAAATTAGTTTATGAGTGAAGCCGAATGAAAAGAGGACAAGCCGCAGGACTTTGTCAGCCGCAGTGTGTGAGTGTGACGTCACTAGGAGCCGCGCTGGGATAGGTCGGTTGGTGAGAAGGGTCGCGCACGGATTGGACGCAGTCCGTGAAGCGCAATTGGAAGGGGAAAGGCAAGCGAAGAGTATTCCGGGAATTAAAGTCACTTATTGATTACATATTGTCAGAAAAACAAAAGACGGAAGGATGAAATTTTTCAAAGCATTTAAGAGTGCCATGAGGGGAGATGTTTATATTAAAGCAAATGTAGGAGAAGAAACACCGCCTGAGGGTACACCAGCTTACATCGTCATTGAAGAAAAGGGTGTAGCGCCGTGTCTTTGGCTAAAGCAATGGTGCAAATTAACAGAAAAACATGGAAGTGTAGCGTTCCCTATCCACGGGTCGTTTAACCTAAGGGTTTTAGAAAATCTGAGGTTTGCGCTATACGACATGAAAGTACCCCCAAGGCCAGCACAGTTTGAGGCATTGGCAATTTGGGAGCTAATAGCTAGAAATCAACAACAAAAGAAATTTGAGACAAGAATAAGGAAAGTAGAAAAGACCCTAGCGGATGCTAGATGGGACAGCACACAAAAGGTTTGGAGATCAGACGTATTGCAGGGAATTAAATTGTTTCCAGCGATTGCCGAGGAAGAGGAGACGGAAGGAAGGAAAGCCACCTGTAAGACAAACAGGAGTCAGTCCAGGGAAGGAGAGAGCAATAGAAACTCGAAAAGGGGAGACGAGTCAGATGATGAGGAGTTCATTATACAATTACTGAATGATCGCCCACCACCATATGTGGAAAGCGAAAAAGGCTCAAGCATTAGTACTGCCCCTCCAGAACCAATACAGGGTAATGTGACGCCAAATTTGAGAAGATCTGAGAGGCCGAGCAGTTCTGACATGCCTTTCTCACCACGAATACCACAGGTTCAGAGGATGTACCCAGACGTGCCAACATTGAAACCTGCTGATAACTATCAGCCACAGGTCCAAAGGCACTATTGCGATGAGCATAATGTGGGAATGACTTCCGATTCAATGGCGCAGGGAGGACAAAACTATCAGAGACCGACATTGATTCAAGCTGAATCAACACAGTTCTCGATGCCCCAAAAGCAGACACCAGAAGTGCGAGTGGTAGAAAGCCAGTTAGGTATGCCAGCAATGATGAACCACAATGTGGGGATTAACATGCCACAGAATTCGGGGAACAGACAGAATCCAGATGCAATATCTCTACCTATCACTGTAGGTCCACCAGTACCACTGTACATACAGGCAAATTCAAGCACCAGCGACCAAGGGTTAATGATACAGAATGGGACAGGGAGAAGATGCATAGAAACCACTCCAGAGACAACTCCGATAGCGGCACTGCCAAATGGATCTGGGTCCTTGTCGGAGTTTAGTCCAATTCCAATTTGTGCTCCGTCAACCGTGGTAAGGTCACATCCACCACTATTAGTACCGTTAACCTCACAGACTGAAACATTACAGAAACCGTCGATGGCAGTTGATGTAACTGCTACATTGATGGGACTGAACGCGCAACAGTTGACACAATGGTTCAAAAGCCTGAACTCCCCACAGAGTACATCAAGCGGGAAGGGAGAAGAATACCTGAATAAAATAAGGTTGGGTATGGAGGCAGACGAACTGGTAGAGGGAACAATGGGTTTGAACAGATTAGAATCATACACAGAGGAAGAACTAAGATACATGTGCCCTAGGATTACAAGAGAAGTGAGCAACATACATAATAAGTTACAAGAAATTGCAGACAGAAACGAGATCGATATAGGTAAGACCAAACACCTGAGCAGAAGTTACAGGTTAGACTTTGAGACAAAAGATTTTGAACACATGAGATCCGCAGGGATGAAAATACACCTTTAAGAGATACTGCAGAGCACAGGTTTGGAGATGTTTAGACAAGTGGGAAAGCAGGTGGGTCAAGAAAAAGGATAAAAAGAAGGAAAACACTTCAGAACGAAGTGAGAAAAAACAACAGAATGACGATCTGATAACCATGTTACCAATGAGAGAGACAGCAGGGGGAAAACTTGTGCATGTACCATGGCACAGGTGCGATATTCAATCCTTTACGGATGACTTTCCCAAATTGAGAGAGAAGCCGATAGAGTGGTATCAACAAACGGATAGATTTGTGAAACTCGCGAAGTGTCTCTGGGAAGACCTGAATGCCTTATTTGAAATTGTGGTTCCGGCTGATTTGTGGGAAGATTGTAAAAGGGCTGTAGGTTGGCCGACGAGTGAACCAGAGAGAGATAGGGACACAGGTGCGCCATCACCTATGGTAATGAGTTTGTACCACAAGGTGATCGAGCACTTGAAAACCAAGGTTGCGTCGAAAAATGTGGATTGGCAAAGGATTGACAGGACCGCTCAAGAGGTTAAAGAATCTATACATGCGTATTATGAGAGGTTGTTGAAAGCGTTTAAAAATTACAGTGGCACGGAAACGATTGAACCAAAAGACATGCTCCATCTTGTGTTCAGGTTTGTGGAAGGGCTGAGACCCGAAATTAGCCAGATGATTAAATCGCATTTGATTTGTTGGCAGTCAAAGTCGATCGATGAAGTGTTGAATTATGCAAAATACTGCAGTGATGAGATTGAGACAAAGCAGAAAAGATTGAAGGAAAAGGTGATGGTGATGCAGCTCAGAGCAGCTCAGACAGGTTTACAAGGTTTGCAAGGGTTTCAACAACAGATGCCGCAGCAGCAGCAACAGGGAAATGTTATGTTTCAGCCACAGATGAGAGGCAGAGGTCGAGGAGGTTTTGTGAATACTGGTCCAGATTTGAATACCGTTATGATTCCAAATGGTATACAGGCAATGAAGAAGGTGATGCCATGTCACACGTGCGGAATTGTCGGGCATTGGAAACGGGAGTGCCCAATGATGGTGCAGGAAGGTGTAGGTCAGCAAAACAATGATGTTAATGCATTTCAGACTATGAGAGGACCGAAACTGAGAGGTCCGAATCCAAATTTTCAAAACAATATGAACCAGATGCAGGGTCTACAACCCATGCAACCGCAACAGGTGCAAATGCCTTGTGTGCAAATGACACAATTGCAGCCAATGCAACAGCAGTTTCCTATGGTACCTAATCAGCAAATGCAAATACCCTTAGCACCAATGAATCAGCAGCAAGCAATGCTTCCTCAACAGGTCACGGGTCAAGGAATGAATCAAAATAACACAGTACATCAGTTCCCGTTACACAGTGAGAATGGAATAAACGATGCATGGGAGAGTGAAAGTTCAGATGAGGAGGGAAATTGTGTGCTTGCAGCATCCTTGGAAGTTGATCAAAAGGGCCCGTATGTGGAGGGAAGAGTTATGGGCCATCGTGTTTCATTCTTGGTTGACACAGGAGCTACACGTTCCACTGTTAGGAGCATTGAAGTACCAAATCTGTCACTTTCAGGGAGAACAGTTCAAGTAGTGGGAGTAGCAAACAGGTACCTGACGAACCCAATCACAGATCCAGTACAAGTCAGAATTGGTAACTATCAAGGGTCACATAATTTTGTGGTATGTGACTCAAGCCCGATATCACTGTTAGGGAGAGACCTATTGTGCAAATTGGGATGTTCGATTATGTGTTCGAACGATGGAATTAGAATTCAGACGAGCAGTGATGGGGAAGAAGAGGACAGTGTAGAAGGGGATGAGATGGAAACTGTCGATGAAGAATATCCTCTGATTACCCTTTTTCCGATGATCACTGAAGCAGATATTCCAGCTGAGTTACAGGAAACAGTCGGAAAAGAAGTGTGGGATATGACAGGAAAAGAGGTGGGATTGGTGAAAGGAGTGGAACCAGTGAAAGTGACCGTAAAACCCAATGTAACCTTTCCCCAGACCCCACAATACCATATGGCACAAGACACCCTCATGAAAGTTGCCCAACTCATTGACGAGTTTGTAAAACAGGGAGTACTGAAAGAAGTGTTAAGCAGTCCATGTAATTCACCAATCATGGGACTAATAAAGCCAAGTGGAAAGGTCCGAATTGTGCAGGACCTGAGGAAAATAAATGACATCATAATTAAATGCTGCCCTGTAGTACCAAATCCAGCTGTGATAATGTTTCAAGTCCCTTGCGATGCCGAGTGGTTCTCAGTCATCGATTTGTCCCAAGCATTCTTTTCGGTGCCTCTTCATGAGGACAGCCAATTTCTCTTTTGTTTCAAATTCTTAGACAGAGTTTACAGTTGGTGTCGAATTCCTCAAGGGTTTTCGGAGTCACTGTCAATTTTCAATCAGATTCTAAAGAAAGACTTGGAAGCGTTAGAATTGCCATTCGAGTCAACCCTAGTACAGTACATTGATGACTTACTGATTGCATCCAAGACAGAAAGTGACTGCACAGCCGACACCATTGCCCTATTGAACCATTTGGGAAGGAATGGACACAAGGTGTCTCCTTCAAAATTGCAGTTCTGTCAGAAGAAAGTGAAATATTTGGGTCATCAAATAGAGAAAGGGTCACGGAGAATAATGAAGGAAAGAATAACAAGTGTACTTCAAATGAGTCCACCAAAGACGAGGAGGGAGGTGAGGAAGTTTTTGGGGATGGTGAGCTACTGTCGCCAATGGATTCCCAACTTCTCAACTCTAGCAAAATCTTTACTGAAACTGACCCAGAAGGATGCATTGGATGAAATTGAGCTGAAAGGAGATGAGATGGATGCTTTTATTGAATTGAAAGAATGCATGTGCAGGGCTCCAGCTTTAGGTATGCCTGATTACACAAAGCCTTTCACATTGTTTTGTCATGAACGTGATGCATGTTCCTTGTCTGTCTTGACCCAAGCCCATGGTGGCATAAACAGACCAGTAGCGTATTTTTCAGCTACTTTGGATCCGGTCGCAGCAGCACTGCCAGGGTGTTTGCGCGCCGTAGCAGCAGTTGGTATCAGCCTCACTCAGAGTGAAGGAATAGTGATGGGACACCCATTAACAGTCATGGTCCCTCACTCAGTCGAGATACTTTTGACACGTTCCCGAACACAGCACATGACTGGTGCTAGACTCACAAGGTACGAAACAATAATTCTGGGATCACCTAATGTGCAGCTGAAAAGGTGCACTACGTTGAATCCAGCAACCTTGTTTCCCAGTGAAAATGCTGAAATTGAGAACGCTGAAGACATCGAGCACGACTATCTTCAGGTGACTGAATTTTGCACCAAACCAAGGCCTGATATCAAAGATAACAAATTAGAAGAAAATGATCAAATCATTTTTGTTGATGGTTCATGTTTAAGAGATGCACTGGGTGTATTGAAAGCAGGGTATGCTGTATGTACTGTAACAGGTGTTCTGGAAGCCTCTTGGCTTCAAGGGGTTTACTCTGCACAAGTAGCAGAATTGGTAGCTCTTACTAGAGCATGCCAACTTTCTGCACTAATGAAAGTTACCATTTACACTGACAGCCAATACGGGTTTGGAATAGTGCATGATTTTGGACAATTGTGGTCACAGAGAGGCTTCATGACCTCTTCAGGATCACCAGTGAAAAATGGTGAAAGAATAAGAGAATTGTTACATGCCATTCAGTTACCAGGGGAAGTAGCAGTGGTGAAGTGCAGTGCACACTCGAAGGGACAAGACTATGTTTCCCTAGGAAATGGATATGCGGATCAAGTCGCAAGGTTTTGCTCATTGAACTGTATATTGCTCAGGGATGAATGGAATTTGATAAGTGAACCAGAACTTGAACAAAGCGAAATATTTGCTCTAAAAGTTATAGATACAATGGACGAATTGAAATCCCTACAGAATGGTGTCAGTGAGGATGAAAAACTCTCGTGGACTAAATCACAATGTGTAAAGAGACTAGATGAATTATGGGTTTCAAGTGAAGGGAAGTTCGTTCTTCCAAATAGCCTTTTGACACAGATAGCCAGATTTTACCATGGACAAGCTCATCTTGGGAGGGATGCCATGATTAGGTTATTTAAAACTGATTGGTTTAACCCCAAATTCCGTCAAGTTGCTGAAGCAGTTTGCCACCGCTGCATCATTTGCCAACAGATGAACGCAGGGAAGGGAACAGTAGTAAATTTGAGCCACATTGGAAGAGCAGGGGGTCCATTCAGCAGGATGCAAATGGACTTCATTGAGATGCCTGTGCATGGAGGCTTGAAGTATGTGTTGGTGATTGTGTGCATTTTTAGTCACTGGATTGAAGCATACCCTACACGCAGAAACGACAGTCTCACAGTTGCAAAACTACTCTTGAGAGAGTTAATACCACTTTTCGGATTCCCGATCTCTTTAGAATCAGATAGGGGAAGTCACTTCAATAATGAAGTAATAAAATTGCTTTGTGCAGCACTGAACATTGAGCAAAAGCTGCATTGTAGCTACCGCCCTGAAGCATCAGGTCTAGTGGAGCAAATGAATGGCACATTGAAATCGAGAATGGTGAAAATATGTGCATCGACAAATTTGAAATGGCCTGACGCATTGCCTTTGGTACTAATGTCAATGAGAAACACCCCTGACAGAAAGACTGGATTGTCCCCACACGAGATTCTCATGGGCAGAGCTATGAGACTTCCAGCAGTTCCTGCAAATGCGCTTTTGAATATTACAGATGATATGGTGTTAGACTACTGCAAAGGTCTAGCTGATGTGGTTCGATCTTTCTCTCACCAGGTGGAGGCAACCACCTTGCCACCGATCCAAGGTCCAGGACACACCCTGAAAGCAGGTGACTGGGTCGTGATAAAGAAGCATGTGAGGAAGTCGTGTTTGGAACCCCGTTGGAAAGGACCTTTCCAAGTGATTTTCATGACTACCACCGCTGTGAAGTGTGCGGGAGTTCCCAACTGGATTCACGCCAGTCACACAAAGAGGGTGTTGTGTCCCACAGATGAGGAAGTTGAAGCGCTGAAACTGCCAGTACCTGATAACAAAGTGCCGAGCGCTGAGGCAGAGCAAAACAGAACTAGAAGCGAACAGGCAGAAATAGAGGAGGGAGAAATATTCTCTGAGGACGAAGCAACCGATTCACTTGGGGAAGACCAAGGAGGAGCCTCAGACAGCGACGAAGCAGCTGAAGGTAACAAAGAGCCTGAAGCAGCTGAAAGTGACAAAGAGCCTGAAGAAAGCAACGGTGACAAAGGGCTCGAAAGAGGTGAAGAAGCAGGAGAGCCTGATCAGAGGAGGGCTTTCCCAGAAGCAGACGGTACAGAAAAAGAAAAGGAAAACCTGATTGACTCCCCAGAAGGAGAGGACAAGGCAGAACAGAACGAAACTGCTCAAACTTCTTCAGAAGAGATCGCAGGCCCATCAAGTGGACCTAGTGCAAAAAGAAGACCAAGTATATCACCAGTGAAACTGAGAACTAGAGAAACGTTGAACGACAGTGAAGGGCCAAGAGTGAAAGAGAAAAGAAAGGAAGTGTCTGTCGTGGTACCAACATCAAGTGAAGAAAAGGACTTGGCCAAAGAGGAAAGTACCAGTGAGAAAGAATCAAAGAGAGATGCAAAACTGAAAAGAAAAAGGATACCGAGCAGGAGGTATTCCGGTCCGGAGTGGGCATACGTAGCCAATAACGATTGGTCAGACAAATTCGTATCCCTCAGCCTTGAGAACGAAGAGGCAGAACTTCATTTTGGAAATAAAAACTTTATGGACTCTGTTGATTGAAACCATTGATCACTTGATTGATTTTCTTTTACCGGCTAAGACATTGCTAACTTGACATTGCTAACCTGATTGACTTTTCAACCGGCTAAGACATTGCTAACTTGATTGACTTTGAAACCGATTTTGAGACAACGCTGCTAACCGATAAGAGACTAAGCTGCTAAAGAAACTGTGTGAACATTGAACTCGTTCAGCTTTGTAAATACCTGCAACTTAGAAAAAAAAAACCTGCAAATACGCTTTGATAAAGTGTCTTCAGCTTTCTGATTCTATACAGATCATGACTAGCTTCACTACACAGGGGCGTAAAATGAAGTGTTGTAAATACATGTGTATAGGCTTACTGATCGCATGCGTACTAATAATTGTAGCAATAGTTCTTGGAATGCATGGTAAAGGCGAGAGTGAGACGAATGATGCTTCTACTTCTAAACCTATTATCGTTACTGAACTAACAGCTCTGAAGAGACTCGAGCAAGACGAGAGACACTTGCATGATAAGAAGGAACTTTCATCTAACGTTTTCTATCGCTTACTGAGTGAGTATGTTGAGACCATGGATGCGAAAGATTGTTATGTGTGTACACAAATACCTACCTCAGTAGTGGAGGGGGTAACATATCACAGCATGCCTCTCACGTATGGAATTACATGTAGTGTAGTAGCTTCCAGATTTTATGCTCAAAAAGACATTCATTATTTCTATACTAATTACGATGTTACATTTGCATATGTCCCCATAATAGGGCACCTAAGTAAGATAGCTAGAGATTGGTCTGCCAAATTAATGAGGGAATTTTTCGAACCAATGTCCCCTTTCCACACAGCTCACGCACATAGGGAGAACCTTACATGCTTGCTTTCACCAATAGAAATAGAATTTTTAGACCGCACTGACGACAGAAAGAACGAAATGAAGGAGAAATTAGAGAAGGAGTTGCACGAAAGGACGTCTGTAGATAATTATGCTTTTTCCGCAATAAAGACACAAGGGAAAATAGCCTTAGATACATTGCATGTGGGAAGATTTTGTATACATAGATTTCCATCATATTATGACACAGTTTTTGTGGGAACGAGTGAATGTAAACACACATACGCATTTCAACAAAAGTGGACGTTCATGCTGAATGGACAAGACCCAGTTATTCCTGGAGTATATTATATTTGTGGACTCAACGCCTATTATCGTCTTCCTAAAGGATGGTATGGGAGGTGTTATTTGGGAATATTGTTCCCAAAGGTTTACAGAAAGAAATTTCTTAAAGAAATTTCCAAGGCTGTCTGAATCACATCATGTTCAGAAAAGGGAGACAGCTGCTGGTGTGGTAGGAGATATATTTGGAGCTATGATTCCTTCAGTAGGAGTCATATTGAATTCAATCAAAATACGAAAGTTGTCTACTATTGTGGATAACATGCTAACAAAGTTTTCGGGAGCTATAATCCTGATGGATGCTGAACTCGCTGCAGAAAGAGCTATGACTCTTCAAAATCGGCTTGCCTTAGACATTCTTTTAGCAAAGGATGGCGGCGTTTGCAAAATGCTTGGCACGCGTCACTGTTGTACCTATATACCCGACAACAGTGGAAAAATTAGAACAATGCTTACAAATTTAACTAGAGAAAGTGTAGATTTAAAGGAATTGAAAGAACCCGGAGTTTGGGAGAAAATTGGAAAAGGATTTGCTTCTGTGGGAAATTGGCTCAGCAACGTTTGGAACGGATTGTTACTAAAAATAGTAAAGGGAATATTAATAATATTAATTTGTCTATTAGGTTCTTGGGGAATATGGAAAGCTTTCAAAATGTTAAAAGCAAGGAACAAAAGAAAAAGAGAAGAGAAAATAGAGAACAAAATGGTGGAAATTTATAGGGAGAAGTCAAAAGGGACTAAAAGAAAAAGGGAATTGACTGAAGTGCCAAATTACTATACAGAATTTTAATGGAATAAAATTTGTGGGTAGATTTGATGTGATGACATAATTAGTCATCAGAGGAGGGATTGATGACGCAGAAAAAGAGGGTTCGACATATATTCATGTACACTGTGTAACCGACATATATTTTGAAGTGTGATTTTAAGTAAAAGAAATAATGTACGAGGGAAATTGTGCCCTCGGGGCAGTTCGCCATCATTATAAACGAGCTTTATTAATCATGAAGTATTAAAAATGTATTAATCCGTCATAATCGCAAATGTATGCCATGATTTCTTGTTTGAAAACTGTTTTGCTTAGCTTAAATTTAGTACAGGCTTTGGCCTAGTTGCTTGGTTTCAAATTCTAACTGCGTGATTCTTTTTTTCCTTGAATTAATGAAATATATTCTTGCTTGAAGTTGTATTTTTCCAGTAGAAACTGGCTGGTACACTTATCTCCAAGGTTTCGTGCTAGGCCGGTTACATCCCCTTTGATACAAGGTCAGTCTCTGCAGGTGCGGACAATGAAGGTACAGATAGTAAAATAATTTGCAAACCATGATACAATTTGTGTTCCAAGGCGCCAAGGACAGTGTATGCATAAATGGGCGCTAGTAAAAGACAATTTTGATTGGACAATTTGAAGCCAACCTATGAACCCTCCAATGGAAGACCCTACAGAATTTGGAATGTTTCTTACTTAAACCCACCGGACAAAGAGATGTCAGCCATTTTCCTCGATGCCAGTTTGAAGCCTGATGCCAGACTCCATTTTGGACGACACCCTGATGCCCTTTTCTCTATCTGAGAGAAAGAGACTTAAGAATTCTCCCCCTAGAGACTTTAACTTTGATTTGCCCTGTCTTGCCCATGCAGTAACTTTGCCCCATTCTCCTTGCCGCTGCAAGGGAGCTTGCCCTTAACTTTGCCCCCTTTTGAAACTTGCCCCATGCTGATCAACCGGTACCTGAAGGACGAAGACTTTTCTTGAATGCTGATTGTATTTGGTAAATATGAAAGGATAAATGTATTATGCATTGTGTTTTTCCTTTTAGGTACCAACTGCTATTTTTGATAGGATCCTAGCTAGAAGTTTTCCAAATTTGTGTTGACTAAATTCGTTTTGCATGAAGTCCCACATGCCAATGCTAATTAGAGGTTAGTCGAGGTATTCATTCAATGTACCATGAAGAATTGAAATCTTGTTATGCTGACCGAATGTATGCAATTAGTCAAATACAGTTAGTCACATTGGTGATTTGCATTGCTATAACAGAGTGTATCATTATTCAGATTTTACGTAGATTGCGTTTCTTCCTCCGTTATGGACAGCTAGTAATGTTCATATATATATATCAATTGGTTTTGAGACACATATATATCGTGCTAGCTTTGTTAATATAGGGAAATAAATTCACTAACTTTTAATAAACTGGTGTGGTTATTCATGACTGAAAGGTCATGGTGCGCAGAAATATCAACTGTTATTGATTTCTGATGTGTTATATTGATCTATAAATTGAGTATTGATTATCGATTACAACAGTTATTGATTATTGATTTGAGTGACTCGACTATTGAGGATGAGGAGAGCCCGACTCGGTTAAAAGATTTCACCGACCTCCAACGTGTCCAGGTACAGGAAATTTATAAGGGCTGGACGCGTTATCACTGGAATTAAGCGATTGTCCACCTGCTACGATTTTAGTAAATGTATAGATTTTCTGCATTTGCCACATAATCCATCATCTGCTGCATAATCTGCAGATTATAACAAAAAAATTGTTTCTAGCTCAAACGATTCAGAATTTACTGAAAATGAAGCCATACCTCTTGCAGCGTAGTGGGTAGGCCCTTTGTAAAGCTGGACTGGTCGCATTTCTGTTGCTTATTGCTATACTTGGGTGTTGAACTAGTACTAATGAGGAGCAACTAATGCCCAGACACTGTTAGCAAGTTTAAAAATGTCAAAATAATGAAAAAATACTATTAGAAAATGTGCCACATGATGCTGCATAATTTGCATTTTTTCTTGCCACATAATGTACTCAACCCAGCTGCACAATTTGGCCCTCCCCTTCTGAAAAGTTCCAGTGGCCCTGCACATGATCCTAAATAGCACTTACACAGTAGGCTAACGATTTTAAAATGCTATTGCTCCTGTGACCTAGTTTATCCTATTGTGGAAAGTGGAGGTTTTAGGGCCTCTTTGACTTCACTATGATGTTTGAGCCTTATCCCGTGGGCCGTCGAAATCCCGTTGACCAATCACCATTTTACACATTAGCCATTTCGGGTGTTAATCTCTTGGTCCTGTGCTTTAAATGCTGGGGCCATGGCTGCAGTTATAGACAAATGGTTACTTGTGTTGACATTCAAAATGCAATTTGAAATGCCACCTCCTTTACAGCGCATTTATAGATCTGACCAGCACTTTCAAAAAGTGGATCAAAATATCCTTTGGAAAAATTTACAGAACATGAACATTCCTGCGGTCCTCCTGCAACTGATAATGGAACTTCATGAAGACACTTGCTTGTATGTGAATTCTATTGGGCAATTGTATAACATACTCCAAACGTTTTTCTCACAACAACCTGAAACAAGGTTGTTAGCCCAACTACAGATCTTTCCTGTACTTTGCCCATATACCAGATGAAATTGATGCTCGTTCTTTTTCCTCTCTGACTCTAGGAGGCAGAAAATTATCTTGTTAGAAACACCGACTGTGTTTTTCTATTGGGATTAATCATGATCAGATTACAAAATAAGTAAAGTTTATCGTATAGTTAACCCCTTCGCTGCCAGGGCCTTTCCCCTCCTGCGACGAGCCTTTTTTTGGCTATTTGGGGCAGTTTGCGCTTAGGCCCTCATAACTTTTTCTCCACATATGCTACCCAGGCCAAATTTGCGTCCTTTTTTTCCAACATCCTAGGGATTCTAGAGGTACCCAGACTTTGTGGGTTCCCCTGAAGGAGACCAAGAAATTAGCCAATATACAGCAAAACTTTCGTTTTTTTCCAAAAAATGGGAAAAAAGGGCTGCGGAAGAAGGCTTGTGGTTTTTTCCTTGAAAATGGCATCAACAAAGGGTTTGTGGTGGTAAAATCACCATCTTCCCAGCTTTCAGGAACAGGTATACTTAAATTAGAAAACCCCATTTTTTAACACAATTTTTATATTTTACTGGGACATACCTAATTTTTACTATTTTTTGTGCTTTCAGCCTCCTTCCAGTTAGTGACAGAAATGGGTGAGAAACCAATGCTGGATCCCACAAAGCTAACCATTTCTGAAAAGTAGACAAAATTCTAAAATCAGCAAGGGGTCATTTGTGTAGATGCTACAAGTGTTTTCCTACAGAAAATAACAGCTGAAATAAAAGAATATTTAAATTGAGGTGAAAAAAACAGCCATTTTTCTCCACGTTTTACTCTGTAACTTTTTCCTGCGATGTCAGATTTTTGAAAGCAATTGAACGTTACGTCAGCTGGACTCTTCTGGTTGCGTGGATATATAGGGCTTGTAGGTTCATCAAGAACCCAAGGTACCCAGGGCCAATAAATGAGCTGCACCTTGCAATGGGTTTTCATTCTATACCGGGTATACAGCAATTAATTTGCTGAAATATAAAAAGTAAAAAATAGGTATCAAGAAAACCTGTGTATTTCCAAAATGGCCACAAGATAAGATGTTGAGAAGCAGTGGTTATTTGCACATCTCTGAATCCCGGGGTGCCCATACTAGCGTGTGAATTACAGGGCATTTCTCAAATAGACGTCTTTTTTACACACTGTCTTACATTTCGAAGCAAAAAATGTAGAGAAAGACAAGGGGCAATAACACTTGCTATTCTTTGTTCCCCCAAGTCTCCTGATAAAAATGGTATCTCACTTGCGTGGGTAGGCCTAGCGCCTGCGACAGGAAATGCCCCACAACACAATGTGCACACATCACATTTTCACAAAGAAAACAGAGCTGTTTTTTACAAAGTGCCTAGCTGTGGATTTTGGCCTCTAGCTCAGCCGGCACCTCAGCCTAGGGAAACCTAGCAAACCTGCACAGTTTTGCAAACTAGACACCTAGGGGAATCCAAGATGGGGTGACTTGTGGGGCTCTGACCAGGTTCTGTTATCCAGAACCCTTTGCAACCTCAAAATTTGGCCAAAAAACACCTTTTCCTCTCATTTCGGTGACAGAAAGTTCTGGAATCAGAGAGGAGCCACAAATTTCCTTCCACCCAGCGTTCCCATAAGTCTCCCGATAGAAATGGTTCCTCACTTGTTGGGGTAGGCCTAGCGCCCGCAACAGGAAATGCCCCAAAACACAACATGGACACATCACATTTTCACAAAGAAATCAGAGCTGTATTTTGCAAAGTGCCCAGCTGTGGATTTTGGCCTCTAGCTCAGCCGGCACCTAGGGAAACGGAGCGAACCTGTGCAGTTTTGAAAACTAGACACCTAGTGAAATCCAAGATGGTGTGACTTGTGGGGCTCTGACCAGGTTCTGTTACCCAGAATCCTTTGCAAACCTCAAAATTTGGCACAAAAAACACTTTATCCTCTCATTTCGGTAACAGAAAGTTCTGGAATCACAAAGGAGCCACAAATTTCCTTCCACCCAGCATTCCACCAAGTCTTCCAATAAAAATGGTATCCCACTTTTGTGGGTAGGCCTACTGCCCACGAAAGGAAATGCCCCAAAACACTATCTGGACACATCAAAATTATCAAATACAAAACTACCTGTTTTTGCGCGGGGGCACCTGCGTTTTTGGTCCTGGGCTCAGCAGCCATCTAGGGAAACCTACCAAACCCAGACATTTCTGAAAACTAGACATCCGGGGAAGTCCAGGAAGGTGTGACTTGCGTGGATCTCCCACTGTTTTCTTAACCAGAATCCTCAGCAAACCTCAAATTTAGCCACAAAATCAAATTTTTCGCCCATTTCTGTGTGGGATCACCACACCGGGACAAATTTCATACCACCCAATGTTCCCCTCAGTCTCCAGGTAAAAATGATACCTCAATTGTGTAGGTGGGCCAAGTGCTTGTGACAGGGAAGAGCCCAAAACATGTCGAAATTGAGGGGGAACCAAAGCGTGTCCAAAAGGGCAGTTTGGAAAAAAAAAAATTTTTAGGCTGACAAGTGCAGCAGAATATTATCGGTATAGATGAGACAATGCTGGGTGGTAGGAATTTTGTGGATTCCTGCAGATTCCGGAAGGTTCCATCACAAAAACGTGGGAAAAATGTGTGATTTCCAGCAAAGTTGGAGGTTTGCAGGGCATTGTGGTTTAAGGAAATTGTGCGGTGTGCATGTGAAACACACCACCCTGGAATCACCCAGATGTTTAGTTTACAGATGTGTGTAGGTCTTGTGGATTTTTCTACATAGCAGCATCCCAAAGTCCATAAAGTGCAACCCTCACCATTCCAAGTGGGACGATTTTGATTGTTAGCCAAGCTCTCATGGCCCAAATGTAAAACCAAAACCCCAAATAATCAAATGTTTTCTTGCTTGCTGTGAGATAAGATGTTTTAGAGTGTTGGGGAGAGCTGAAAGACTGTTACACCCTTTAGTTGGGGTGGGGGCATAACCAGGCCCGTACTGGTTGGTAGCTACCAACCCACTATGTTTTTTATTTTTTTTTATTCCCTGGCATCTAGTATACTTTCTGCCCCTGGGGTGTGGATCAGGGGTAATTGCCCCATCTGCCAACTGGTGGGCAAAACAACTTTAGCCCCATTTATTTGAGGTGGGGTATGGCCATATCCCCACCCTCTTATTTTGGGAAAAAAAACTTCCCTGGTCTCTGGTGGGCTTTCTGCCCCTCCTTGGGGGCAGATGGGCCTTCCAAAAATTGGGAAATCTGCCCCAAAGGGGGCAGATATGGCCAACAGTAATGTGCCCCCATGGGGAGCGACCTTTACCCAAGGGGCTGCCCCCCTAAAGAAAACATACACATACACACACACACCAATCCATGGTGCCTAAGTGGTTTCTGCCCCCCTAGGGGCAGACCAGCTTAATAGAAATACGCTGATCTCCCCCAAGGGAAGCAGAAATGGCCAAAAGTAAATTCCCCCCCTCCCTCCTCCCGGGGGAGTGATCCTTGCCTAAGGGGTCGCTCCCCACCTCTAAAAAACAAAAAGAAAACATAAAATGATCCCTGGCGCCTAGAGGTTTCTGCCCCCCCCGGGATCAGATCGGCCTACTAACAATAGGCCGACATGCCCCCGGGGGGGCAGAAATGGCCTAAAATAAATTTGCCTCCCCGGGGAGCGACCCTTGCCTAAGGGGTCGCTCCCCCTGCGTGAAACTGGCGCAAAAAAAAAATCCAAGCTGCCTAGTGGTTTGTTACCCCCTTGGGGGCAGATGGCCTAACAAAAATCGGTCAAAAATAAATTTGTCCCCCCCCCCCAGGGGAGTGACCTTTGCCTAAGGGGTCGCTCCCCAACTCTAAAAAACAAAAGAAAAATGATCCCTGGTGCCTAGAAGTTTCTGTCCCCCCGGTGGCAGATCGACCTAATAACAAAAGGCCGATCTGCCCCCGGGGGGGCAGAAAAGGCCTTGATACAAATTGCCCCCCTGGGGAGCGACCCTTGCCCAAGGGATCGCTCCCCTTATGCCAGTTTCCTTTTTTAGAATAAATCCCTTGTGCCTAGTGGGCATTTCAGAAGCTGGAACGCTTCATGATCTGGCTTCCGAAATGCTCTGAGAGGCTTCAAAGGGAAGGAAATTCCTTTCCTTCTCTTCAAAGCCTCTCAGGCCCCCATCACATGATCGGAAAAGAAATGCTTTGCATTTCTCCCAGCACGATGGGAAAGTGGCCTCTGATGAGGTCAGCGCGTGAATGCGCGCTGATGTCATCAGACGTCACTGGAGGGGTCGGGGGGTCGGGGTGGAAGGGAAGGGCTTCCCCCTCCATCCCTGCCTTTAGGCCACAGAGGGAGCGCTTGCACTCCCTCTGAGCTCCATGCCAAGGACGTAATGGTTACGTCCTCGGCACAGGAGCACTGTGCCGGTGGACGTAACCATTACATCCCCGGCACATCAGGGGTTCATAAAAAACATTACAAAACGTGACAGACATTTTAATAATTGATTCCAAAGTAACTTAAAAACACTTTGATAATAGTCAGTTAAAGCGTAATGTATACTGTGTTTAAATAGCCTAAGCAAGTCAGCAGTACTTACAAAGGGGGCTTATTGATAACAATGTAGATGTGTCAGATGTTATAAAAGAAAAACATGCGGAGATAGCATAAAGGCGTCCCAATATTGTGCCATCTGTGTGCTGGGCCCATCAACTGTTAATCATTTAATTAGTTCACTTCGCATTATGAGATCAACACAGGCTGAAAAAGTGCAATTGCATAACAGACTGTGTGTCCATCATTTTACTTGCAGTGCTAGGGCAAGAATCCCTATTGCAATTATTTCAAGTTTTGGGGTCTACTTTATGCCCTTATTAACTTAAAGAATATTCAATGCATGATTTTGCATCCATAGCAGTATGGGGCCCTCTATAGCCTATTTCTTTGCAAAATACTGTAAAAGTGCAAGTACGTTGTACAGTGTCCATCATTTTATTTGAAGTGCTTGGGCAAGAGTCATTAGTACAATGATTAACTCAAAACAGTTTGCTCCTTTGTTCCCTGGCACCCCAGGGGAACTGAGGCTCCACTCAGCACGGAAGTAACAGCCTGCCCTCAAGTAGGATGTGCAGCTGCAAAAAGAGTGGTCTGAGATTACAAAGCTTTCATAACTATATATTAAATTGGCAACGTTAGCAATAAATCACACCAAAAGTAAACATATGGTGTCCTCCAAGACAAAATGATTTATTAAGCAGACAAGGTCATTAGGTAATTATTCCTTATGAACCCTATTGACCTATTGTAAATTTGCCAACATAAAAAGAATAATTAATAGCCAAAACAATAGACATAGGAAAGGGGTTCTCAAGGGTCAATTTAAGTATTTTTTTAATTGATTTTCTGCACCATAAAAACTGAAATAGACAGTAAACTATCTGTTACCATATGTAATTAGCACAGTATAATCGTAAATCAGCAGTGATAATAAGTACCAGGATCGGTCTTTTCACCACCAGCAGATGCGATAGATTGTCAGCACAAGAGAGGTCTTTTAGCAGCGATTCAACGTACAACTTCATCTTGCCAGTGTTAGTCACTTCAGGGATGCCTGTTATACGCAGATTGTTACGTCTGGAATGTGCCTCAAAGCATTAGTTTTTTGCTTGTATTACCACCAAAACTTTTTCCATGTTCAGGCACTTGTCCTTCATCACGTGCACTTTGTCGTCTGTTCTGGAAATGCACTCTTCCACTTCTGTGTTCCTCACAGTTTGTTTGTCTAGTTTGGTGGTCAGACCATCCATACGTATGTTCCAGGTATGGATTTTCATGTCAATTGATTGCAAGCTCTGTTGCATGGTGAGGAGTGTAGCCTCTAGGGTTGAAGTAATGGATCAGGAATAGATATTTCAGGGTCTGAAGGACCCATATGTGGGGTTCTGGTGGTGCGACCGGGCTCAGACATGAGGCGCAAATGAGATTTGTTCGCTTTCCCCAGTAGGATGTCCAGGGACTGCACCCTGTTTACAGGGGTCCCCTTGATCACCTTCACCGACCACTAGAGCTGCCAGGGTGGTGCTAGTGTATCATCAATAGATGCTATCTAATTGTCAGATTCACAGTATCTTTGCGCAGTCCATGGAGATATGAAAGGGTAGTGCAAGGCTTGACAGTTGGTTGATGAATGTTCTGGATGTCAGGTGGGGATTGGATCGACTATCCCCAGTCAACAGCATCAGGGAAGCCACCTGCACCTCCCTGGTACTACAGATATGATCTTCTTGCCTGGGGGGCAGGAGCTAGGCAATGTCTGTGGTTCTATTCAAGCCACCGCCGGTGACGGAGTTAGTGCAACCTTGATTAATGTGTTCCTCTTGCTGGTAATTTTGCCTGGGCTGTGCAGCCATGTGGTAGTGCAGTTGATAATATGCTAGGCAGACATGTGGCCCACACCATCAGACAGTTATTTCCAGTGGCACAGGTAATTTGCAAATCTGCAGGGGCACCAATGGGAACAGGCTCACACAGTGACCCTCTGCAGTAAGGCCCTTCACGGGGCTGGCAGCCACCCGTATCAGAATGGGGTTTCCCTTTATCAAGATTCTGCTCCCCTGCTGCTTTTGCATTCAGAGATGGGGGGGGACCCAGGCAGCACAACTATTGGGAAGTTCTGTGAGGTCCTAAGGCCTCTGCGTCCTGCGTGATGTACAGCAGGATTACTCACCTGACGTGGAGTTGCAGGTACCAGAGGCAGCGCAGCTCACCTTTATGGTCCGGGCCCCATGGTTGCTGCATGCAGTTTCATTGTCCCTGTGGGGCCTCCCAAGCAGCCCCAGGTGGAAGGCACCCATTTGCGCTAGTTCTAGTTGGGTGCAGGATGTGAGTGCGCCTGCAGAGCAGTCAACATGGCTGCTTCTGCCAGTACCCAGTCGATTGCCTACCAGTTGCGGGTGTCACATCAAAGTAGCAGCACTCGGGACCATGGCAGCAACGCAGGAGGCCTCTCTTTCCCTCTCACGCTGTCCAAGCGGTCCCCTGACCCCCCACCAGCACAACAGGACAGGCAGCAGTGGCAAGGCACAGGGGGTCTAGGGTCGCCAAGATCCCCAGCCATCAGGGGAGCCTGCAACTCATCGTGCCACCACCATCATGAATTCATCTGCCTCATGAGCAGTAAAGCAGGTGTAGCCGCAGGTAAAACTAGTCACCTCCCCCAAGTTCCAGCATTATAGACGCCTCACATTCTGCATCAAACGGTACTGTAGAAAGCGGGATGCAAGGATAATGATTGGATTTTGGCTCTTGACCCGTGGAGCTGGACCACAGTGTAGCTATCTTGCTCAGGCCACAGTCCCCCCTACGTATGGGTTGTCAAATAAATCTGTGTTGAAAAGGTTCTAGCTATCATACTAGCTGGATTTGTAAGTATACCCAAGCACTTGATTAAAAACAGAACTGTCATAGAAGACTGTAAGAAACTGGGCTATTAGTTCAGAGGGGTGGAAACCCCACTCAAAAAATAAACAAAAAAATCCAGTGCTAAAAAAAACAAAGCGCCAACTACGAGACCGGGTCAAAGTCAGAAGCTAAGTTTGACCACGATAGAGAATGGGTTGGATACAAGGGGTGGATTGGGCCCGTTTTTGGCTCACCTTCAGACTTGGAAGAAAATCTGGAAAAAGTTCTTGAAAAGGTAGAGTCTCAGCAGGGCAAAGCTTGATGCTGTATCCGATGATGGGAAGCCACTGAATGAGGTTTCAGTGAAGCCATCAACCAGGGCAGGAAAACAAAGTGGTAGAGGTTGAATTTTCAGGCCGAGGTGGTTGTCTCAGAGCCTGGTGAAGGTTCCTACTTCCGGACTTACACGTTTTTTTTTAACTCTGATTTACCCAGTGGGATGAGGCTGCAGACTGTGGCCGAAGATGGCTATTGTCATTGGGAGGTCCCACTGAAGTGGATTTGCTGGTGTGGAGAAGAAATTAGCAGGAGCTGTGGTGAAGTCAATCCCACCAGCAATTCACCTTTGTCAGATCGGCTTGCAGGTAGATCTTGGTCTCCTGCCGGTTCTCAGAGAAGTTTTTGCTGAAAAGGTTTTTAAGTCCCATGTTTTGGTTTTTAGTAGGAGGAGACCACTTCAGCACCACACCAAATGTCAAGGATCTGGGGGGACACCACTTGGGCTAAGATCCACTCCACCAGGGAGCAGCAAGCAGGTAAGTTACAGGGTCTCTGGGGCTTGTTGTGCCCCTGTGGCTCACACAGGATGCCAGCTGCTAACCCTCGGAATCACTGTGTTGGTCCTAGGTTAAAGGAGCAGGGCAAGTCATCCTTCCTCAGGCAGCACTGCAGTCTTTTTGGCAGCAGGGCAGTCCTTCCAGCAGCAGGGCATCAATGAAGTCCTTCTTTTGAGTCTTCCACAGATCCAGAAGTAAACTAAAGAGTGGTTGTGAGGGTCCAATATTAATACCTGGTGCCAGCCTGTGTTCGTGTAGGACTCCCTGCCCTACTCCCACATCTGGTTCTCGAACGTTTTTCCCTCCCCTGTCAATACTCCAAACTGTCTGAGGGGACAAAAGACTGCAGTCGGCTTTATTTGTGTATGAAGAAGGCAAATCCATTTGAAGTGAAGTGGGCAGGGCACAGCTCGGCTCTCAACCATGCCTCCTCATCCATCCTGGCAGGATGGGCCATTCTGTCGACAGCTAGTCCTATTTGTGTCACTATATGGGAGGAATACACAAACAAGTCAAGTGACCCAGGAAACTTGCAGAAGGTAAAAATGGTTGGTGCAAACTGTAAACTTCGCACTTGTATAGCGCACTACTCACCCGTTAGGGTCTCAAGGCACTGTACGCATACTGCTATGGAACCCCTCCTGGCTTTTTCCCTGTGAGGTGCCCACTCCTGGGCACCCCCAGGGTGAAGCCAGGCATCCAAGCGCTGTTGGGGCCGTTGTGGAGATTAAGCAAGCTATTGCCCAGAGTTACAGAGTGGGACCCATTAATTAGATTAGGCACTGAGGCAAAAATTATCTGGTCCAAGGGAATTGAGCCCAAGACATGCCGAGGCAGGGCTTGAACCCTGGTCCCGGGCTAGATCTCTGCATCAGGGTGTGCCACTCTAACCATTGTGCAACACTTCTCCACTAAATCTGGACTTTCCAAAAGTGGCAGATTTAGAATTGACTTAAAATCAAATTTTTCCATTAAAGAGGATTTTAAATTACCATTCATATGAGTCTAAACAGCATGTCTCAATCTGCTTCCAATTCAACGTTATAGAACAATACAATTGGTTCTGTGGGACTTTTATTTTCTACTTAATATGACTCTTCCTCTTCAGCATTTATTTTCCAACAATAGGTATCGTTCAACAAATATAATGAAGCAAAGAATGGCAGATGATGTAGTGCTCATGAGTGTGATATTGTGCAATATATAAAGTGATGCTTATATACAAGCTGGATGTCTATTCCAGTTCATAAATTCCAAAACACACCACTCTTTCGTCACAGAAATCTGTTTCCAATTTCATTATGCAACAGCCAATCCCATAAACAATTGTTGATGTTTCCAACCTATTAAGAAATTGCAAGGCTCTTCTCTGGACAAAAAAATGCTTTCTTGCACTTTACCTATCTGGACAGAGTATAAGGAGAGGCCAATTTACAATCTATGACAAACTAATCAGTTCCAACCAGGAGTAATAAATAAGGATCCTATGACCTAGCAGTGCATCTTCCTCAAATGCTGTGGGATCTGTATCCACACTAGAATAAGTCTATGAAAAGAAATCAGAACAGGTTTCTGCAATACTGTTAGAACTTGTAATCTCATGTATGTAATGTAAAGACAATGGTCATTCACATCAATCAGTTTTGTATTATGTCAGAGCTCAACCCACCCAATCGTTATGGTCCCACTGTAATCTCTATATTAAACTGTACTTAATGCATTCTAAAGAGACACTCCTGATCACCCCCCACATGGTGGGTACTGGCGGGCAATTGTACAGACACCTACTCCACATGCCGTAGTGTGTATAGAGGCATTGCATGCTTAAATAAGATTTGATCTGTAAGTGCCCGAAACTTAGGTCATATAGTAAAAATACCTTAATTATCTCAATGGCAGCAAGTGTCATAATCTCTTCTACCAACAACCTCTATAGTTGATTAGTGTGCCTCTTCTAGAGGGGCTGCGTTCCACTAGTCGGCCGTTCGTGTCTACAAAGCCACTATCTCCCTCTCTCTGAGTCTTGGGTTCTCTGTGTAGGCTCTCAACGAATGAACCAGACATCGCAGAGAAGAGATACAATTATCTGCTGTGTGCCCATCTCTACGCAAAACCTCTTACCTAAGCGGCCATCATAGGAGGGTGTGAGCAAGCTTAATCAGCCAATGTTCCTGTTTTTTGTAAGACTCCTCAATTAACTAATCTCTAGAAAGCTTGATTCAACCAATGTTTCTGTAAATTGTGAAACTGTTAATCAAATCAACCAGCAACCCCCTTAGTTCAAAAGTTGGGCGAAGTCAACAATATCAATCTATTACAACTGGGGTCTCTAGTTCGCAGTCAGTTTACACCCTGTCCAAGTAGTCAGAGTAAAGGAGTCACACACCTAAGATAATCCCTGCTCACCCCCTTGGCAGCCTGGCACAAGCAGTCAGGCTTATCTCAGAGGCAGTGTGAAAAGTATTTATGCACACACACACACAGTAACACAGTGACAGAAGAAAAGTACTTAACACCAGTTTAAAAGTAGTCAATATTTATTTGAGTAACACAAGACCAAAATGACGGAAATCCAAGATACACAAATAAAGTTATAACTTTTTAAAGATTTAAAAGAATCTTAGTCCTGAAAAATCAGTGGTTGTATCCTTATAACACACAGTATATTTGATGCATCAAAAACAAAGATGATGTGGGCTGCAAAGGAGGAGATGCATCGGAAAAGTAAGGGATGCTTCGATTATTTCCCTGCTGTACGGGCAATGCGTGGATTCTTTTCTCGCAGGGTTTGTGATGTGTCGATCGTTTTCCTGCAGGACAGGCAATGCATGGATTATTTTCCTACCGGGCTTACGATGCATGAATTCCTTACTGCAGTGCAGCATCAATGAAGAAAATTATGTCCAGGCATGATGTGTTGAAAATCCAGGTGCACAGCAACAATGGATCCAAACGGAAGCAGTTGATGCATTGATTTCGCAGCAGCGAGACATGCACTGTGTTGAATTTTCAGCCACGGTACAGGCGCTGGGTCGGTTTTTCTGCTGGAACAGCCTCGGTGTGTGGATTTTACTTCAGCTCACCAGCTTCCACTTCTAAGGGCCAAGGAACTGGATTTGGAACCACTTGGTAAGTCAGGACTCTCCACAGAAGAGCCCAGACACTGGCAGATGAAGTCTTTGATGTCATTAAAACTTCACAACAGGAGGAAAGCTCAGTTCAGGCCCTTGGAGAACATTGGAAAGCAGAATGTAGAAAGCCAAGTCCAGTCCTTTCACTCCCAGGACAGAGGCAGCAAGCAGCAGGCCAGCACAGCAAAGTAACAGGCAGAGCGGCAGTCCTCCTACAGCATCCAGCTCTTCTTCCTGGCAGAATGTCCTCATTCCAGAAGTGTTCTGAAGTTGTGGGGTCACCAGTCCAATACTTATACTAATTTCTGACTTTGAAGTAGGCAAACTTCAAAGGAAAGTCTTTGTATTGCACAAGACCCTGCCTCTCACAGTCCTGGCCCAAGCACACTCTTGGGGGTTAGAGACTGCTTTGTGTTGGAGCAGGCACAGCCCTATTCAGGTGGAACTGTCAGTTCCTCCCTCCAGTCTAGCCCAGGAACCCCATCAGGATATGCAGGACACACTACTTCAGCTCCCTTTGTATGACTGTATAAAGGGAATTCCCAAACTACCCACCTGTCAGTCTAACCCAGACATGTATTCAGCGGAGGCACAGAATGGTTACAGAATGGTTAAGCAAGAAAATGCACACTTTCTAAAAGTGGCATTTTCAAACTTACAATCTAAAAAACAACTTTGCCAAAATATGTATTTTTAAATTGTGAGTTCAGAGACCTCAAACTCCAGATCTGTATCTGCTTCCAATGGGAAACTGCACTTAAACATCAGCGTCTTCCTCAAAAAACCCAAGGCGGACCCAAAGGACCTCAAGAACTTCCAGCCTATCTCCCTGTTCCCCTTAACGGCAAAAGTAATTGAGAAGGCCGTCAACAGACAACCAGCCGCTTCCTATTGGAGAACCACACCCTGGACCCTTCCCAATCCAGATTCCGCAGCAACCACAGCACAGAAACCGCCCTCATCGCCACCACTGACAACATCAGAACCATACTGGACAGCGGCGAAACCACAGCCCTCATCCTCATAGAACTCTCTGCCGCGTTCGACACCGTCTGCCACCACACCCTACGCTCACGCCTCAGCAATGCTGGAATCCACGACAGAGCCCTGGACTGGGTCACCTCCTTTCTCACTGGCTGAACCAAGAGAGTCCGCCTCCCCCATTCTGCTCGGAAGCCACAGAAATCATCTGCGGCGTACCCCAGGGTTCGTACCGCAGCCCAACCCTCTTCAATGTCTACATGGCCCGCTCGCTAACATCACCTGATCTCACAACCTCAACATAATCTCATACGCCGACGACACCCAGCTGATCCTCTCCCTCACAAAGGACTCCGCCAAGACCTACCTCCACGAAGGAATGAAGGCCGTCGCCGGATGGATGAAGAGCAGCTGCCTCAAACTCAATTCCGACAAAATGGAAGTCCTCATCTTCGGCTCCACCCCCTCCGCATGGGATGACTACTGGTGGCCTGCCACTCTGGGAACTGCTCCGACATCCACCGACTATGCACGCAACCTAGGATTCATCTTGGACCTCTCACTATCCATGACCCAGCAAGTCAGCGCCATTTCCTCCTCCTGCTTCAAAACCCTCCACATGCTCCGAAAGATCTACAAATGGATACCCACGGAAACCAGAAGAACAGTCACCCAAGCCCTTGTAAGCAGCAAACTGGACTACGGCAATGACCTCTACGCAGGAACCATGGCCAAACTCCAGAAGAGGTTGCAGCGCATCCAGAACACCTCTGCACGCCTCATCCTAGACATCCCCCGCCACTGCCACATCACAGACCACCTGAAAAACCTGCACCGGCTCCCAGTCAACAACAAAATCCCTTCAAACTCCTCACCCATGCTCACAAAGTACTGCCCACCACCGGACCAGAATACCTCAACAGACGACTCTCCTTCTACACCCCGAACCCGGCATCTCCGCTCCTCCGACCTCGCCCTCGCAACCGTCCCCCGCATCCAGAGCTACAACCGGGGGTAGATCATTCTCGTACCTCGTCGCCAAAACGTCGAACACTCTTCCCACCCACCTGTGCCAGACCAAAGACCTCCTTACCTTCAGGAAACTTCTCAAGACTTGGCTGATCGAGCAGTAGCAGCACCTCCCCCCACCTGCTCCCCCATCCCCTCCTCAGCGCCTTGAGACCCTCACAGGTGAGTAGCGTGCTTTACAAATCCCCTGATTGACTGATTAAAAGATATTTCAAGGCAATCCCCATGTTATCTTATGGGAGAGATAGGTCTTGCAATAGTGAAACACGAATTTAGCAGTATTTCACTATTAGGACATGTAAAACACAGCAGTACATGCCCTATTTGTGACATACACTGCACCGTGCCCATGGGGCTGCCTTGGGCCTACTTTAGGGGTGGCTTACATATGGAAAAAGGGAAGGTTTTGGTCTGGCAAGTGGGCACACTTGCCAGGTAGAACCGGCAGTTTGAAACTGCACACACAGACACTGAAGTGGCAGGTCTGAGACATGTTTAAAGGGCTACTCATGTGGGTGGCACAATCAGTGCTGCAGGCCCACTAGTAGCATTTGATTTACACGACCTGGGCGCACACAGCGCACTTTACTAGAGGCTTACTAGTAAATCAAACATGCCAATGATGGAAAAACCAATCACCAATCCAATTTAGTGAGACAGCACTTGCACTTGAGCACTGGTCAGCAGTGGTAAAGTGTCCAGAGTCCTAAAAGGAGCAAAAACTAAATTCAGCAAAGGATCAAAAACAGGAGGTCAAAAGCCAAAAAGGCAGGGGAACCATGCCAAGAGGTGACAGGTCCAATAGCATAATTCCTGGTGTATATAAATCAGGAGAAGAGTCACATACTCAATTAATGTGGTATACAGTGTTTCAACACACAGAATCAGGGAAGTAATCGATTAGAATCCCCCCCGTTGTGTATAAATCAGGAATACCAAATTATGAGAATTAAATGTGCAGTCTAATCGTAGTACATACCTTGTTGAGTGTGAACTTAAAATGTCAACATCAATTGGTCAAATAATGTGCACATATAGTTCTAACATAAATTAGTCAGATTATGTGGTATGAACATAGTATACACACGCTGCAACAACCAGGCGTTACATATCCATAATGTAATCATACATATACAAATTGTTGTTAATACGTATATTGTAAAAAGTCAACTAGCAACTCACTTACAAATATGTAGTATGTTTCATCTTATAATGGAAACCACAGAAATATGTATTGTGCATTCACACGGGTACATATATTAACTGGTCACGCAATGTCCACACCTATATTGGCAGGGTAGCTGCCCTTCCCCTTAGCTCCCACATGTCATTAAGTTGAATCTCAGTACTCTTTAGGCATCCCACCCACCTGCATTCACAGGTTGTCAGCATTTCACCTAGGTTTCCACCTCCCATATCCAATTTTACTGTTTCCAGGACTTACCACTGTATCATATCCTCTGTAGGCTGTGCTTTACTATAGCATTTCACCAAAGGGGCCCCTTCCGTCTTGCCCGTAAAAGGCTTTGATGCTGATAAAGCCCTTGCTTGATCTTTTGTATGGTTTGTCCAACATACATTAGTTCACAAGGGCAGATAATCAAGTACATCACATTGACATTACAATTAGAGTGACCCCTCAGCTGTATTCTTGATTCCGCAATCACTATTTCTTTGCTATCACATTTGAATTTGCATACCACACAACTAACACATCTGTAATGGCCAGTGATTGGTGGTAACTGCCAGGTCTGTATGATGGTCTCTGGTCTTGTTTCATCTCTATATGCTCTGACCACATAATCCCTTATGCTTTTATTCTTCTTGCAGACAAACAAAGGACAAACACTTTCCCCAGTTGAATGCCAATGCTTGTTAATAATCTTACAAATAAGAGTTGCTGACGGGGGTAAATGTGGAAACCATTATGGTACAGTCTTTGTTTTCATCCCTATCTCGCTTTGAAACAAGTAGTGTTTCCCGGGACCAGTCACATGCTCATGTTAATGCCCTGCACACTATGTTTGTGGGATAGCCTCCCTCTGTTAGTTTTCCGGTCAAGGTTTCTGCTTCCTTAAAGTAGTCCTCCCCGTGTGCAACTAGGCTGATCCTGACAAAATCACTTGTTGGGCAAATTATCCCTCAGCAAATTTGTGTGAAATGGTTAGATAGTAGTGAGTTCTTGTCTGTAGGATTACGGTATAATGTAGTGCACATTGCCCTGTTGTCATGTTTGACTAAAACGTCCAAATAAATAATCGTACTTTAAGTGTTGATGTGTGAATTTCAGGTTGGAGTTCTGGTAATTCAGCCGCATAACAAAATAGTTGAGGCCTATATGGTCCCCATCTTACACCATAAAGACAGCATCTGTGTGTCTTTTCCAAGTTAAGATGTTCCCAGTAAATGGGTTTAGGTCTGCCAGAATAACATAATTCTCAGATTCTGCCATCAATAGGTTAGCTATGTCTCAGGAAAAACAGGCTCCCAACGCTACTCCCTTCTTTTGTTTGTAGTACTCATTCTAAAACAAAAAGTAATTCTTATTCAATGCATTTTACTCAATTGTAGGTTAAACTCTGCAGGGTGTTTTTTTGCCTACATGAGATGATAATATCTTCCTAATCACTTCCTAAACTGTCTGTTGTAGTATTTTGGTGTACAATTATTCTATAGCTAATGTCACCAAGATCTGTGTTTTATTATCAAACCTACTCCCTTTTATGTGGTCAATGAACTTCATGCAATTCTTAACATAGGAAGAAATCTTTGGTACATAAAGTTTTATGAAGTAGTCAACAAACTTGCATATTGGTTTAAGGACCAACCCACACCCTGAGACAATCGGTCTCTGAGGTGATTCTTGGCTGTTTTTGTAAATCTTTGGTATGGTATATATTACCAGTCTTCTAGGGAATAGACCCCTAGGTCCCAGACCCAGGTCATGTCCAATATTTGTGATCTGCCTAATAGTCTCCTATATGTCTCTGAGGGGATTCTTAGTTAGAATGTTGTAGTGCTCCTAATTCATAAGTTGTTTCTCATTCTCTCTCTTTTATGCAGACATAGCCTGTAAAACTACTCTGCCAATATAGGTGCAGATATTTTTCATGTGGGTGAACAGTTAATACATGTACCCATGTGAATGCACAATCCATATTTCTGTGGTTTCCATCATATAATGATTATGAAATAAATTTGGCATGAATGATATTACAAGTTTGTAAGTGAGTTGCTAGCCAGTACAGCATACACTAACTTTTTACAATCTGTAGATTAACATAATTTTTTATATTTATGATGACATGATGGATATGTAACCCATGGTATGGTCATACCACATGATTTGACCAATTTATGTTGATTCTATGTGCACTTGATCAATGATGTTGACTTTAGGTGTACACTCAACATGGTATGGTATTTGTTACACCTATGTTTTACTAAGATTTGTCTGTACAGTTAATTCTCATAATGTGTTACTTGATCGGCCATTCCTGACTTACACACAAAGGGAGGGGTTCAAATCGCTTACTTCCCTGATTCTGTGTGTTGAAACATTGTATGCCACATTAATTGAGTATGTGATCTTTCTCCTGATTTATATGCACCAGGAATGATACGTATTGTTGACTTCTCCCCAGTTTTAAACTATAAGGGCTGCTGGTTGATTTAATTAACAGTCTCACAATTTCACAGAAACATTGGTCTATCAAGCCTGCTAGTGGTTACTTCATTTAAGAGTCTTACAAATAACAAGAACATTGGGCAATTGAGCTTGCTCACACCCTTCCAAGATGGCCACTGAGGTCGGCGGTCTAGCATATGGATGGGCCTGCAGGACTTAATAGCATCTCTTTCCTACAACATCTGGTTCATCCTTTGAGACCCCACAGACACTCTGAGGTTCGCACACGGAGACCGCAAGACGCAGAGAATGGGAGTTAGCAGTTCATTAGACATGAGTGGCCAACTAGATGGACCATGGCCCTCTAGACGAGGCAGAATAACTAACTAAAGAGATTGTTGGTGGTTGAGATTGTGGCACTTGCTGCCATTGATATAATTAAGGTACTTTGTCAATATGATCTAAGTTTGGTGAACTTACGGACTGAACTAATTTAGGCATGCAGTCCCAATTTCTTTTCATGGATTTATTCTAGTGTAGATCTAGATACCCCAACATTTGAGTAAGGTGTTCTGCTCGGAGGTAGGAACCTTATTTATTACACCTAGTTGGAACTGATTAGTCAGTCATAGATTGTAAACTGGCTTCTCTTTATACTCGTCTTCCTAGATAAAGTGCCAAACAGCATTTCTCGTCCTGAGGAGACCCTTGCAATTTCTTAAAAGGGTCGAAACGTCGACAATTGCATATGGGAATGTCTGTTGGATAATGAAATTAGAAATAGGAATCTCTGACAAATGAACAGACTGTTTTGGAATTTATGACCTGGAATAAACATCCACACTTGTATATAAGCATCACTGTATATATTGCACAGTCACACACTTGAGTGCTGTGCTGTCTGCATTTTTTTAAATTTATTGTTCTTGTTGAACGATATCTATTGTGGTAAAATAAATGTTGATTGATGATTGGTATAAAGAGGCAGAGTCATATTAAGTACAAACTAGAAGTGTCCCACACAACCAATTTTGTTGTTCTATAACTTTGAATTGGAAGCAGATAGAGACATGCTGTTTAGACTTGCGTGAATTGTAATTTAAAATCCTCTTTAATGGTAAAGTTAGTTCTAAATCTGCCACTTTTAGAAAGTTGATATTTTCTTGCCCCACCCATTTTTGCCTACTGTCAGTTTCCTGGGTCACCTGACTGTGAATGGCCCTGCTGTTGGGGTTTGTGTATTCTTCCCATACAGTGACACAAAAAGGCCTAGCTGTGAACAAAATTGCTAAGGGTGGAGCTGTGCCCTGCAAACTTCTCTTGAAAGGGCATTGCCTTCTGCACACACAAAGTCAATGGTAGCCTTTTCTCACCTCAGACAGTTTCGAGTATTGACAGGGGAGGGAAGAACTTTCTAGAATCAGATGTGGGAGCAGGACAGGAAGTCCCACACACACATAGGCTGGGACCAGGTGTTAATATTGGAGCCCCACAACCACAATTTTTATTGTTCTATAGTGCACACCCTGGTTCCACCTACGGGCGGAAGGGTTTGGTTCTTAGTATATATCTAATTCACAGTTAGCATGTACTAAATGTAATAGGGTAACCTAGGGCCTGATTTAGATCTTGGTAGAGGGGAATACTCTGTCACAAACATGATGGTTATCCCATCTGCTGTATTACGATCACATCATATCCTAAGGGAATTCGAAGGACAGGATATCTGTCACGTTTGTGACAGAGTAAACAGCCCATCATACTCTAAATCAGACCCTTAGTGTTAGGCAATAGAAGAGATAGGCCTTACCACAGTGAAAAACGACTTTGGGAGTTTTACACTCACAGGACATTTAAAACTTAATATCAATGCCTAGCTTTTTAAATACTATGCACCCTGTCCTAGGAGCTGTAAAGGCCTAGTTTAGCGGTGACTTATAAGTATTAAAAAGACAGGTTTAGGCCTGGGAGAAGGTTTGTTTTGCCAGGTCGAAATGGCAGTTTAATACATGTCCCAGGCCTGCTACTGCAGCATGTAGTGCAGTTTTACAGTGATACTTTAGTGGGTGGCACAACGAGTGCTGCCGGCCCAACAGTAGGATTTACTTTACAGGCCCCGGGTAAAGGCAGTACCATCTACTGATGACTTATATGTAAATTAAAAGTGATAATTAGATGTAAGGCAATTTCACCATGTTTTAAGTAGATGGTATACACACTATACCACTGCTATTGTTAACCAGAAATAAAGTGCTCAGTCCTAAAGTCAACAAAAATTAATTCAGCACAACGGGCGGGGTGGGGGGATTTGGGAAGGGGCATGATTAAAGGCATAAGTGACTACCACCCAAGGGCAAAGGGACTACCACCCAATGGTTTCAGGTCCAACAAAGACTTTTTATGAAAAAGACCTCTTCTAATGCACCAGGCCCTACCAATACAAACACTACAGCTTAGGCTGATGAATAAACCGATTTCGTTTAAACCATATACACAAGTAAATAGATTTTAGTTTAACTTGAAAACTCTACACTGGACATCCTTTGAAGAAACCTTAAAAATGTGTTTTTTTAATGAAACCTGCTCAAAGCGTGAATCTAATAATTCTATGTCAGGTGCTATATACCGAAACTGTTACTATCAAACGAACCCTTGAAACCTTTTGCTCAAAAGTTTAAAAGCTAAAATAAAGTCTCTTCTAGCTAAGTTGACCTTTAAGAATGATAAAGTGCACTGTCTAGCCATTTCTCACTTAACTTAATTAGCAGAGTGCTCAGAGGTGGACAGAATTCAGCAAAACCTGAATTTTACGAACTAGTACTTTTACATTTTGAAACATCTAGTTTTTTTTTTTTACGATAGGACAATCCTTAAAAGAGAGGTGAAATTACGTATGCTTAGAATGCCCTGTAAATCGGGAAGTGATTAAAAATGCCACTCGTTCTCTTTAGATGCTCAATTCTAATCTTAACAAGTCATAAATCTATTAAATCAACAGATGACCTGACAATTGTACCAGGTGAAACCAATTAGCGTATTGATGGGTGCAAGGGTGTGTGGCAGTGAGGCGTGATCTTCGGACGAGTGCAGAAACAAACACTGCGCTCGCCACTTGCTCTCCTAGACAGCCCCTGACCCCACCACCACTACCACCACAGTCCTCTTGGCCTCCCAGGGCCCAGAGCACTGCAGTACTGAGGACTGCTGTTCCGGCATGGGTACCGGAAACAGTGATTCCACAGAGCGGGAGCAGGTGGAGGGACGTAGATGACATCATACTAGCGCCTATGGACTCCAGTGGTGATCCACACTGACTAGGACAGGAGGTGAAGCATAATGAGGGCCCTGAGAGAACTATTCATGCTCGCTCAACCTGACAAGAGCTGCACTCGTGGCTGCGGCAAGGTGGCAGCCTGACATTGTCCACCCTCTGCCATTCTGCCCCCTCCCACTGGTCCACCGTCACCTCCTCGCCCTGTCAGACTGAGGGCCGCCAAAATTGAAAAAGTCGGCAAGAAGAAGCCTGCAAGTGTGTGCTTGTACCCCCCTGCCCATGAGAGGGGTGAGGCCGCACATAACTAATCTAAAGTTGAAGTGTCAAAGCTCCCCCTAGAAGGCCATGGGTGAGATTACACAAAGCCTATTGTTCCTTGATCCTTGTTGCCTACTCACCTTAATACGCCCTCTAACAATCTAGTACCAACAACCGGTCTACAAGTGCATGCACAGCTTTCTGTAAGTGCACGCTTGTGCCCCCCCCCCCCAAGCAATTAGGCTCAAACCAGAGGCAAAGTCTCTATAAAAGGCTCAACAAAAAACATACAGTAGGGGTGATGTGTTGCATTACCAACTAATCTGACTGGCCAACTAATTGATCAAAGAAGGTTAGAAGGCTACAGGATGAGTCCATAACCTCAGTACCAATAACTGTTCAGATGCTGCACCAGAGTTAGCTACATAGTAATTGGCTGTGGTTCAAAGGCGAACACCTGGCCTCTTTATAAAGCCTACTGTAAATTTAAAATTGCTAGTAATTAGCGATTAGCAATGGTACCAGCCTGTGGTTTGCAATAAGAAGTGAGTCGTACAGCTGCATGAGCTGAGCCCATTCACCCGAAAACGGCCCAATAGGTTGGGGTGCAGTTTGTGGGTTTGACACTGTGCTCACTCCCACCAAAGCCCAACATACCAAACATACCAAAGTGATAGCTAAAATGAGATCCTGCAAGGTCTGAAAACAAGTCTTGCAAAAGGGTCAGAACCAAAAAATGTCCTCAAGAAAGTTCAAGACTGACAGTGTGACAGTCAACATGACAAAAGCAAGCATAGGCCAGGTCAGGCTACTGATATCGCCAATTCAAATATTCTTTGGGAAGACAAACTGTCCCAGTAAATTCACGTTTTTAAAGGATCCAGCTGCAGCCATCGATTGAACAATAGAAAACATTGAGAGCCTGCCAAAAATATTTTGCACCTCAAAAGTTGGACTCAATAATGTCCTGATCAACAGTCAACCTAAACTCAAAAAAGGTTGTAAAAACAACAGCCTCAATAACGTGAAAATGCCAGGAGGTAACATCGTTACAACACAGGCACTGGGTCATGTTCCTAACCGCCAACACTGTATGCAGGATGACATCATCTACAACAGCACTAGTAACCCTATTGAAGAGGTTGATAATTCCTGGCTGCACCTAGTCTCAACAACAAATAATATGGATCTCATACAAGCAATTGAGATTAAGACCATCAACGTGACTGGCAATCATCAAGAGTGCACACGCTCACAAATAGACATTTCAAGTCACTTGAATTTATTAGCCAAAGCTGATCCTAGAAATTATCACAAGTCATCAAGACAAGAGTTAGCAACCTCAACACAGGTCCAGTCAGGTGGTACAAACTGAAACAAGCTCCACGCCTAAAAAACGAAGGCAAGCAATGATAAGAAAGAAGCATGTGTGGGCATGCAGAGCAATGAGAACCACAACATCTTAGAGGTGGAGAGCATTTCAATGTTACACTCCTCTTTACTAAATATCCTACAAACCTCAGTCTTGGTGCTTAACATGCAATCAGACAAACTGGATCTTCAGATTGACCTCATGAACATTATAGCTTCAAACATCTCTGGCATTAACACCAAACTGGAAAAACTGATAGATTTAATAACCAGTGTACAAGAAAGGAACAGTCCAGTTCAACAAGAAGTCTGCGGATGTGGCCCAATTATTTACAAGCTAAGTACTATCCCCGCCATCCTAACTAGCATCTTAAATGAGAGGAAAAATCACGAGGGTGAAACAACATCTTCTAGGCCCACCTCAGAGAAGAATAACTGCCCCCAAGCTCAAACAACAGACAAACAACAGGTACCAGAGCAAAGCAAGGCATGTAGTTCCCCATGCAAAATACCTGGGGACCCTGGTGCAAACTGACCAGGCCTCCCAACTCCTTAATTCATCTTCGTTAAAGGTCACTGAACAGAGCGAACCTGTGTGAGCCTATGACTCTAGTACAAGCCAAAAGACAGAAGAAACATGCTAGGAAGGCGAGAAGGAGTCCTCGCCACATAGTGAAAGATGATGCGCATAATAACAAATTATATTCCTAGTAACATCACACACACCTCAACAATTCTGTCTAAAGATAATGAGTTTGAGGAACTCAAAGAACTCGAGGTAAACCAGATACACTCCGATTTACTAGACTCATCACAAGGAACAGCCGGAATGACCAACACCATGCAGAAGGCACATGAAACTATTTGGAAGCAACCTCATTTGCATTAACGGAAGATGAATAAGTACCCCTGACAACATACTCAAGCCCCTGACCCAGACAGGGTTATGTCCCTTGAAACAAACAGAAAATCACAGCATTTGTCAAACATGGCAACTGAACATGCCCCTCCAACAATAAATAAAGGTAGTGCCAATAGGAACAAATGCATCCAAGGCAAAATACCTGCAGGCCGTACCATCATCTTAACCAGCAACATACCTGAGGAAAACTCTATTGATGCTGCCCAGTGGGGTCATAATCCAAAGAACTCCTCTTTAAACGACAAGATTGTAGTAAACATCAATACGCAAAGAATAGAGTGAGCAAACAATGCCATGCACCTACAAAATAATGACTTCAACCGTAATTACCCCGGGAAATGGAAAGTGTTAATCAGCAACTCATTCTAACACCTCAGTACATCTCACAAGGGCAGCAGGACATCTTGAATAGAGGCAATATCATGAGGCTGTTTGACTGCTAATAAATCTGATGGTTTGATATGTTGCAATGTGGGTATTTCAGAAAATCCCTACTCAACGATGATCATAGACACCAGGGGCAAACCCTCACAACGTGGAGAACAGAGGAGATAGCACTTCTAATTACCAGTGCAAGCCAACAGTTTGAAACATGGGATATAACACTCTCAAAACCCATAAAACCGAGTTACCCTTTGCTTCTGCTAATTCCGGTTCAAAGACCAAGCACCGAATTGGGACCCACTCTTGTGTATTCTGTCCTATAAAGTGCTTGGGGCACAAAAGGTGCAAGCACTCAATCAAAAAACTGCCAATGGACAGGAACCAGGACCAGTGGCACTGACTAGCATCAACCCTAAACACTCAAACAAAAGAGTGAGTCCTAACACAAGAGAGAAGTAAACCCCAGGAAACTTCATTAAGTATTCTCTCCTGGAATATTGCATGAATGAAGTACTAACTCTGTGATGGTATTTCCTTGGCGAACTGGGGAAAATACGAGATAATCATGCTTCAAGAGACCTGGCTGACCAATCCAGTGTAACTGGCAGGTTACGTCCTCCACCACGTTAAGGCTAGGACATGTCATCATTTGTGAGATCAAAGGGGGGCCTTGCAGTATATGTGTCGACATCACTTTGGAGTAATTACCTATCTTTTCTCCCACTTAAAAGTAATCAAGTTTAACAAGCGGCACAATCCATTTAGAAGAACGATACTATTATTCAATTTTTATGCGCAGCCCAATGTACAAAAAAAGATGGCAATGTTCAAAAGATTAATTTCCGAGATAATGGAAATAAGGTTTACAAATCCTACCTCAAAAAATACTTGTGACAGGAGATTTTAACACCAACCTATATCACACCCCAGACGAAGATGAGCACTTGCAGCTGAGAACACAATTTGGGTGGTCCAGCCACAGGCTGGTTACCCAGGAAAATGTCCTGACCTCAATGAACAAAAACTAGCCACTGCCCTGGAACACCTGGGCTTGAGAGTAACAAACTGCAGAACTCAGGACGATAACCATCCAGGTTTACATATAATGGTGCGAACTCAAGATCAATAATAGACTACACAATCTTCACTCTGCCATTACTAAAACACCTGAGGAAATACATCGTTAAATACACAAGTGAAGCGATCACTCACACCAGCACCTGGAGTTGAGTTTAAACCCTCCAAGACACACGACTGAACCAGTCGAAATAGGAAACCTAAAAACAACCAATTTAAAGTGCTTGAGATAGACACACCACTCACTACAGAAGTTGGCTAACAAGGCAAAAGCCATACTGTAGACTAGCAGCATTCCTAATTGCACGCTTGTGGAAGCTTGGACGTCCTTCTCAACAAGGCTGCTAATACGGGGTTTTGTTCTAAACCTTACACGGAGGCAAGGGGTCAAGTATCCAGATAGCTTGATGAAAAAGTGCAGAACCTTGAAAAATAAGCTAAAACGGGCAGTTAGGAATATAGTAAAACCTAATGCCTCAACCCACATATTGGAGAAAACAAAAAACATGAGGAAGCCATACAAAAAGCAACTCAGTCAGACCAGAAAGCAAACTCTGATGAGTTCTGAACTTGTTTTGTTTGGCGTCGAAACTCCTTTTCAAAGTCAACAAAACAATACCAGAACTTTCTGGGAAACCATAAACGGCATGAACAGAGACCAAAGAGTAATAAACTGCTCAAGCATGCTGGAGAAAGCCTGGGTAGTCCATCTGACGAATACATTCACCAAGGGCCCACAAACGGGAAACCTAAAGCAAGATCAAAGCAACAATGCTTCGGTTGACGAAGCAAAAGAGCTGGTTACATACAATCCATATAGCATCCCAGGCTGTTCATCTCTGCCGATCAAGCATTACTATACAACAGCTAAGGTGGCAAAAGTGATAACAGCAGGATGAGGAGACGGGGCGCCAGGCTCAAACGGCATCCTGCAGGCCATCTACAGGCTCAACCGCAAATACTGGGCAGTCCCATTATGGGCATTATATAATGAAGTGGAAGGAACACAAGCAATCCCTAGCAGCTTGAGAGAGTCTTCAAGGGTAGAGACTAGTCCAACCCGGCCCACTACAGGCTAATTGCACTTATTGATTCAAAAGCTAAATATACTATCCAACGGTAATCTTGGAGGAACTAGTAGAATGGCAAACAGCAACAATCTGGTCCCCATCAACCAGACAGGGTTCTGGAGAGGATTCAGAAGTACCACGAACATCCTAGCTGTAACAAGAATAGCAGTCAAATGCAAGCACTTAAAGAAAAAGCCACATCTGTGCTTTATAGATTTGAAAGCAGCATTTGACCAGATGGATGAAGTCTTTTGTGGGGAAAACTAAGGTAGTGGGGACTCCCAGATAGAATTCTACGAGCTAATTGAGCAGCTGCACAACCGTACTTGGATTCAAGTTAAACTGGCTGTTGGTAAAAGGCCATCAAGGAGAATTCTCACTGAAGTTGGCCTTGATGGGGGGATGTGCCTTAGCCCCACATGTTTTCAACTTGTTCATGGCTGACTTGTCACCAAGGCTTGATCAAACAAACTCCCACCCGCTCCAATTGGGATCCTTAATCCTGACTCACCTTTCTTATGCGGACAGTATAGTCTTACTTAGCCAAACAAGACTGGGTTTGAAGAGATCACTCACAGAACTTGCAGAATACGCCAAGATCAACAAATGAAAAATGTATACAACAAAAACTAAAATAATGTCCATCTGGAATTGACCTGGCCATCCCTTCAAGATCAAGCTTGGAGACGAGACCCTAGCGGGAGTTAGCAGCTATAAATATCTGGGACTATACATAGGCAAGAAATTAAACTTCCAACTGCATACACAGTACGTTGTGAAGAAAAAAAAAGCACTGACCTATGCTTTTTGTGCTCTCGCCAAGAAACTGGATGGTCCCTCTTTCTAGCCACTAATGTCATCTTTAGCAGCTAAACTACTCCCAACATGTCATATGCAAATGCTGTTATGCACATTAAAGATGCAGCAGTTTTGGGTAAACTGCAATTAAACACATGTAAGCAACTTTTTGGTCTGCCGCAGAATGCCTCACCGGCACAAGTTTGATTGGAATTCGCTCTCAAGCAACAAACCATGGGGAGAAGATACTCCACCATCAATATGTGGTACAAAATACAGGCAAACCAAAGAAGTCCACTAATTAATGCCTTATGGCAGTCATTGGAAAAGGACTCTCCTCACTCCATCTATAGTGAATACTTGTGGTCATCACTGGAAGAAACAAACACAACTGACTTAAGGAACTTGAACTTACCCCACTCTGCCTTTTGCAGCAATAAAAAAAGCTGCAATAATGACAAACACACACTAACCAGCTGCGGTCACACTTGTATGGTATTACAATCTTATAACAACCCGAAGCTAGCAGCATATCTAAGCATGACATACTCTGCATACCTGAATAAAAAACTGATGGCTATCCGATTCTGTGCCTTGCTATCTTTGGGTGACCAACCATCATGGAAATATAACGGCCTAAATCAGTGGTTCCCAACCTTTTGACTTCTGTGGACCCCCACTGTATCATTACTGGAACCCGAGGACCCCCACTGAATCATATTGGAATCCGCGGTCCTCCCACTGAGTCAATACTGAAAGCTGGGGACCTAATGTGTTAATATTATTTAATTTTCTAAGTGGTCGCAGACCCCTGAGGAGGCTTTGTGGACCTCCAGTGGTCCCCGGACCACCGGTTGGGAGCCACTGGCCTAAAATCATACAGATTCTGAGGCACTGTGAAGGAAGACATCATCCATCTCGTTTGCATAAATCCCCTTTTAAAGAACACTTGTATTTATTACTGAAAAACATTTATAATGATAGAGGCATCAGAACCTGCAGGATGGCCATGAGAAAAGGCCTTAATCCATCCGATTCCTGGTTTTATATGGAAAAATATTGAAATGAAGTATTTCAATTTTTTAAAACAAATTTTAATTCCAAGGACACGAATTCAATCCGCTAATAAGCTCAGATGGTTTTACATGGTACCAGCATCGTGGTACTTACAGATGACTACACTTAGTAGTGGTTTAGATGTTAATGGTTAATAATTCTATGACACTTTAGAAAAAGGAACCTCGCTGGTTCAATTTTACATTAAAAACATGCAAGTCCGGACCTCGATGAGACCACTATTTAATGAAGCAATCTTACACTCAACATGATTGTTGTTAATTCCTGGATTTATATGAAAAATGATTTAAATGACTTATTTTATTTCTGGAAACATATTTTAATACCAGGGGTAATTTAATTCAATCTGTTAACAATCTTAGGTGATTTATACGTTTACCAGCACCATGGCACTTTACAGGCGATTTTTCCTATCAGTGGTTTAAATGTTATACATTTTACGGCAATGAATAAATAGGAAGCTTGATGTTCCAATTTTATATTAAACATAAGTAGGGCCTTACCTCGATGCGACATCTATTTCACGAAGTAACCTTACACTCAATAAGGTTGTTGTTGATTTTATTTTAGTCACCTATGGGTGTCTGGTGATTTATTTATTCCAATCGGCTATGTTTCAATAACACTGAGGCATGCTACTATTGTGTAATAATTCACGTGAAGCCCGGTGATACAAGTTTCAGTAATCCTCCTAGGATGTGTCTCTATGTTGTGTCTAGAATCTCAAGAAACCATTAGTAATTATGTATTACATTACACTAAGTTTTTATGTGCTATTTATGTAGTTTTGTGTATATGGCAATGTTGTGATGGTTTTTAATAAATTAAAGCAAAAAAGATTGATTATTAAGTCAACACACATACACGGAAACAAAGCAAGTAAGCTGTTCAAACGTACATATTATACAGACTAACACGAAAGTAGTGGAAAATACATTTCTTATGAACCATCAACCAATGTTCCTCTTCTGCTAGTGATACTAATGGTAATGATGTTCCCTTGTTTATCTCAAAGGTATGTATCTTCTGGCATGAACCTCCAACTGCTTATCTGGGCAAGCAAAATCCAGACACAGAGGCCCATCAAAGCTTCTCATGTGGGCAACTGACAGAACACCCACTGCTTTGCTCCTAAGTGTCTCACGGGAACTCCAGCTAGCAAGTCAGATAAATTGACATGAAAGGTGGCTTTTCACTGTTAACCCCAATCACCTTTTTGGTGAACCCTGTTGGGTGGCGTTTGAAAAGTGGGCGTTCCCTGTATATGGTGGTTCCCCGACTTTGTATGTTCATTTGCCACTAAAAACAACAACAACAAAAAGTACAAGGCCTGTGTTAGTGTGAAACATAGACGCATAAAGTCACAAGCATGACGGATAATGCCTGAGTGACGAATATAATTAAAAGAAAAAGTCCATCATATACAAGAGACTATGGGCCTGATTATGACCCTGGCGGACGGCGGAGGCCGTCCGCCAATGTACCGCCGCTGAATGACCGCACCGCGGTCAAAAGACCGCGGCGGCCATTTAGACAATTCCTCTGGGCCGGCGGGCGCTCTCCAGAAGAGCGCCCGCCGGCCCAGAGGAAATGCCCCTGCAACGAGGACGCCGGCTCAGAATTGAGCCGGCGGAGTTGCAGGGGTGCGACGGGTGCAGTTGCACCCGTCGCGTATTTCAGTGTCTGCTTAGCAGACACTGAAATACTTTGCGGGGCCCTCTTACGGGGGCCCCTGCCGTGCCCATGCCATTGGCATGGGCACGGCAGGGGCCCTCAGGGGCCCCGCGGCACCCCCTACCGCCATCCTGTTCCTGGCGGGCGAACCGCCAGGAACAGGATGGCGGTAGGGGGTGTCAGAATCCCCCATGGCGGCGCAGCAAGCTGCGCCGCCATGGGGGATTCTAAGGGCAGCGGTAAACCGGCGGGAGACCACCGGTTTGCCTCTTCTGACCGCGGCCGAACCGCCGCGGTCAGAATGCCCTGCGGGGCACCGCCGGCCTGTCGGCGGTGCTCCCGCCGACCCTGGCCCCGGCGGTCTTGTACCGCCGGGGTCAGAATCACCCCCTATATGGCCCGTATTTATACTTTTTTTAGCGCCGCATTTGCACCGCTTTTTGACGCAAAACGGCGCAAACCTACAAAATACAATGGTATTTTGCAAGTTTGCGCCGTTTTTGCATCAAAAAACAACGCAAATGCGGCGCTAAAAAAGTATAAATACGGGCCTAAAATTGTATGTGTCCTGCATTTGATGACATTTGTATCTTTTTCATACATTCCCACCTTGAATATTTTATGGTTCAAATTCATCTATTGATTTTTACAAAATGAAAGCATTGCTATCCTGAGCGTACATTGCTCAATTACAGTAGAATACACGTATTGTCATAACAAATCCCCAACTCCCCACTCCTCCCAGTGTACGGATATGTTGGCCCACATCATTTTGCCACTTCACATAAGGGAGCCCCTTTAGTCAGAGTCGGGTATAATCTCTGTCAGTCGGAGAATGCGGATGTAAGGGGCAAGTGAGTTCTCGGAATTCAGATGATAGGAGGGCCAGGAAGGGGTGCCATAATTAAGGAAATGACGGACCCTGTGTGCAGCGAGGCATAGGGTCAACTTCTTCATCCCCAGAATATACTGTTAGACTAATAGACTGTGGCGCCACCCCTGGGGTGTGGAAGCCCATCCGTCCTGTACCCCAGTGTGATAAAATGCTTTGCAATGCCACCCCTAGGGGCAAGCCAATCTGGCGTCCCCTGCTCGATTTAAGGGGGTATGTAAGCGCATTAGGTAAACCCAGAATCGTATATGCAGGAAAGCAGGGAAGCTGACTACTGAGGTGCGAATCTATATCATCAAGAACTTTGGTCCAGTAAGATAAAAGGGGCAAGCAGTCCCATTGGAGATGTAACCGGGTGCCTTGACCAGCATTCAGGCTTGTGTGCAGGGTTACCTTGGTGTAATCGGACTGGTGTTAAATACCAATATTTTGACATTTTCGTGGCGGTCTTGATACTGGCAGTGTTACGAGCTGTGTGCCATACACAGTGGTAAACCTGTCCCCATTCCACTGAGGTCAGGGAGCGACCCAGTTCCTGTTCCCAGCACCTTTGGGCGGGCGATTTAGTGTGTGGAGCCGGTGGTCGAAGAAGAGCATAGAGCTTAAGGTGCCTGTTAGAAGATTTGGTCAGCAAACATTTCTCAAATGCCGTGAGAGGGCGCTGAGCCATGGGGTGGATGGTGGGATGGATGACCCAGTGTCTAATCTGCACACAATGTAATCTCTCCTATTCAGGCATGGCATGTTCTGAGCAATAATGATCAAAGGAGAGAGCTTCCTCCTCGTCAAATAGGTGGCCTATGGGTCAGCATCCAGGAGGACGCCAATAGTCAAAGGCAGTTGAATGAAGTCCTGGGGTGAAGTCTGCGTTTCCAACAATCAGATTCAGAGGGGAAGGAAACGAAGTCAAGTCCCTGTGCACACTCACTTGGTCCCACACCCCAAGGGATGGTCCAGTGACAGAGGAGAGGTGAAAGCTACGCATGTAGATTGCCTTATGTAAGAAGGGGATCTTCCACAGATGTTGCCTGCCACTGCTCTGTCCCTGAAAAGCCAATGCTTTTCAGATGCCTCTCTGGACCATTCCAGTAGGAATCGAAGTTGAGCCACTTGATAATATTGTTGGAGGTTCGGGGTGCCTAAACCACTTTCCCCGGGGGCCGATAACTTAGCTCTCTACTGATACGGAAGTGACTGCCACCTCATATGAGGGAATCATAGCCTGATTAATCCCAGCAGGAGGAGCAATTGGCTGGGACTGAAAGAGAAAAAGTATTTTGGGAAGAATTGTCATTTTGATGGCAGCCACTCAAAACAGCCAGGAAAGATGCAAAGAGAACCACCTAGTCAGGTCAGCTTTAACCGGACAATGTAAGGCAGCACAGTTTAAGGATGCTGTGTCTTTGGGAGTGGGGACGAGTTGAATCCCCACATAAGGGATGGAAGTGGGAACCCATTGGAGAAGGTAAAGGTGTTGTAAGGCTCTTAATGTATGTGGTTGGAGGGAACGAGTAAGGGTCTGGGACTTGAGGACATTCACTCGAAAGCCTGCCACCTAGCCAAAAGAGTCCATCTCCCTCAGGAAAGCTGGGTGTGAAACCAAAGTTTCCTCCATAGCTACTAGGACATCGGCCACCTAAAGACTAATAGTTTGTCGTTTCCCTCCAAAGGGATCCCCCTTAATATCTGGATTGTCCCAGATTTTCTGGGCTAGGGGCTTCATGTAGAGCACGAAGAGCAGTGGGGAAGGGGACATCTCTGTCGTGTACCTCTACATATGGGGATTGGAGCCGATGTCTGCTCATTCACCCTAACAGTAGCTACAGGGTGGGAGCAGTTACTCAAGACCCACAACAGGAATCGTTCTCGCAAACCAAAATGTTTCAGTGTAGCATTGAGGAACTGCCAATAGACTTGGTTGAATGCCTTTTCAGCATTAACTGCCAACAGCATTCGCTCCAGCCCTGTGCCTTGTCCAGCAAATGCAGAATGTGTTTCCTATTGTTGCTGCATTGGTGATGTGGAACAAAACCCGCCTGGTCTGGGGCAATAAGAGATGGGAGAAGGGGGCTCAGCTGAGCAGCAAGAATACCTATAAAAAGTTTAACATCCACATTCAAGAGAGATATTGGCCTGAATGAGGCACATAGGCGTTACCAGGATTTGGGAGGACCACAATGGATGCCTCAAGCATGGAGGGTAAAATGGAGGCAGAATCGTTGAAGGAGTTGATCAGTCTAGTAAGAAGAGGTGCGAGGGCGGGGCAGAGGTTTTATAAAGATAGCTGAAAAGCTGTCTGGGCCAGGTAATTCAAGCAACTTCTGCTTCGAGATGACAGAGATCACCTCTTCAATTCTGATTGGCCATTCTAACTCGGCTGCTTGAGCTGTTGTAAGTTTGGAGGTATGGGCCCCCTCTAAAAAGCTATCTGGTGCATCCTGTCGGAAGTTCTGCCTAGCATAGAGGTCTGTATAAAAGTCTTGAGATGCTGAGGGGCGTGGCCAAGGCGTCAAGATGGCGGTCGCACTTTAATAGTGCTCCGGACCCCTCCGTCATCCGCCTAAAGTAAGGACAGGCCATCCATTCCCATCGCGCTACGATTGACCCCTGGGGGTCCCACAGTTTCCCCCCCCAAACCTGCAGCGGGTTTCTGATCCTTCTTGACCCTGATTTTGAACGATCCTGTCAGAAACACCACGGGCCAAGATGGCAGCCGGAGAGTGAGACCAGAGAACGAGGGGCCCGTGGCGAACGAACGGTGTCAGCTCGTGGTGCCTGGATGCCTGATGAATGACCCAGGCATTGAGAGGTGAGCTCCGGGAACCGGGACGCGGCTCGCGGAGCCAGCCCTGAGGGGCCCTGGCCGAAGACCGACGGCCGTGCAATCGGGCTGCGAGGCGGCGCCCGGTGAAGGTGCGGTCCCCGGCCCAGGATCGTGGTCGGGATCCTGTGGCAATGCAAAGGTAGTAAACGAAGGTGGAACACAGAAGGAGCCTAACGAATCAGGCTTATTCTGCAAAACCCTGAAGGGTGAGCCGCGGCTGGGGACTGAAAAAGCAGGGATACTACGGGGTACGCAGAAGCGGCGCGAAACCGAACCTCCTCCGGGGCGCACGATTCCGGCATAAGACCCAAACATAGAGGGAAGGGGGGTTTCCCTTCTCCCCCCCTTACAGAAAGTAATTAAAGAACAGAAAACCCACTAAAAAAGAGCAACGGAGTCATCGCGATGAACCATCTTGAAGAGAGATACGCAACAAGAGGAAGGCCATTAAATGCCATAAACGCCCACTGTGACCTCGTGGCTCCCCCCAAATACGAGGTGCCGCCAAATGGAAGGTTGAACCTAGACACTAACATACCACAACTCTGAACCTGAAAATACCGCTGAACCTCCAAATACAACAGGACAACCTCAATAAAACACACGACAAACCGAACACAGCGGCCCAAGTAAGCTCAAGACCAACAGCGAACGCCATGGGTAAAGACAAATCTGCCAAACATGCAACAGCACAAACTCGCATAGACCAATTCACCCCAGGGGCGACGGGCCCTCAGTCGGAGGACCCAAATCCGGGCGGGGTTGGTGAGCAGCGGACAACATCTGGCGACTTGGCAGCAATCCTTCAGGCGATCCAGGCCTCCCAGGTGGCGGTAGAATCCAAAATTGGAGAAGTTAGGGTGGATGTCTCCCTGGTCCGACAAGACCTGCGCAATGCCACAGCTCGAATCACGGAAGTTGAATCCAGGATCTCCACAGCAGAGGATGAAATAGCTGCACTCAAAACCCAGGTGTCATTGTTAACTAAGCGCACATCAGAACTGCATAAGAGAGCAGAAGATGCCGAAAACAGATCGAGACGCAACAACCTTCGCCTGGTGGGGCTCCCCGAAACCACTGCAGAATCATCCTTGGCCACCCGCCTGGAGGAATGGATCAAAACCTGGGTACCCATGGACCACCTCACGCCATGGTTTCTGATTAAAAGGGCCCATAGATCGCTGCGAGCTAGGCCTCCGCCTGGATCCCCGCCCCGATCGGTAATAATCTGCCTCTTTAATTTCAAAGATAGAGACATGGTGTTGCAAGAGGCACGCTCCCAAGGAGATCTTCTCTACGATGGAACCAAAGTCCTCCTTTTCCCAGACTACACATACGAGGTCCAACAACAACACCGGTCATTTTTCAAAGTAAAACAAAAACTAAGATCTATGGATATCCAATACCGCCTCCTATTCCCAGCGAGAGTTCGGGTGATCTATAAAAATAAGAGACACTTCTTTGAACAGCCAGACACAGCCTGGACGTGGTTGACAGAGGAGATCCCGCTGAACACAGACAAACTGGGACGAAGGCCACCACGCAAAACAATACCAACCCACTCAAAATGAAGACCACTCAGTGGCCGCAGGCGCACTCGTTCACAGCGAGGAAAAGACAGACAAGGATCTTGCTCGAGTTCCCCTACCGGGACTCACCGACCGGGACTGAGGAAATCACAGTCTCCTGAAAACTTTGTAAAAACCCCCGAAAACCAAAGTCCACGGAGGGACATCCGGGCACGAAGGGACACACCTGAGGACACTGATCTATCCCGCAGCCCGACCTTATGAAGCCACAGGCCAAGAACACCCCAAAGGGGGAAACTGAAACTAAATTGAAACTGAAATTGAACTAATGGATGAAAGCAAAGCTGAACTTGAACAACCTAAATATCTACTATTTATTTGTTATGCAGTCTTCGACGATCCGACACGATGGAGGGGTCCACCGCCATTAGTACCACAACCCACCAGTTGAAAGCCACCTCACAAGTTACAAAAGTGAGGTGTCACATACTTATGGGCGACAGATGCTTCTGGGGGGAAGTATGGGGAGGGGAGGGAGTTGGGGGGCAAAGGGGTTCAGGCCTAGTTCTCAAGGCCATTGTTCAATCGGTTCTCTTACTGCAACGTTCATGTTCTTATTTGTTAACTCACACACAGGGCAAGGGATTTAAAAACATTACTGACACAATTGAGGCTCCAAACAAGTTAGAGATACAGAGGAACCATAACATAAACCCCACACAAACACAAATCTCCTTAACCCAAAACGAGGTCAGCCATTGTGGCAAGGTACCCAAAACCACCCATCCACCATGAACCAGACACAAATTATTTCATGGAATGTCAATGGTCTCCTTGATAAAATCAAACCCACCGCAATATTCTCGTATATACAAAGATATCGACCAGAAATACTTATGCTGCAGGAGACACACCTGCTGGGTGATAGTTGTCCATTCCTGGCCCGTCGCAGGTTTTACGGAGTATATCATGCAGGATTCACATGCGGATCACGAGGAGTAGCTATAATATTATGCCGCACATTCGCCATGACACACATCCAGATAAGAAGAGATAAAGAAGGTCGATACATAGCCCTCACCGGCAAAATCGAGGGAGCCACAATTAATTTAATCAGTGTCTACACTCCCCCGCCCCTGTTCAACAAAACGCTCCAAGCACTCACCACACTCCTCTCGGACTTACCCCCGGTACGTACTATACTAGATGGGGACTTCAACGCAACTCCAAATCCAGCCCTTTACGTAACCGGACCAATTTCAACGTATAGGACTACACTAGCGACAGAAATCAACGGCTGGCTCTCAGCGACAGGGCTATGCGACGCCTGGAGAATATGGCATCCTAGAAAGCGACAATTCACTCACACCTCGGCAGCCCATGGTTCCCAATCTAGAATAGACCTGATACTCCTCCCAAGCACAGAATGCGCAGCCCTTACACACGTTGAAATTCTGACGAGGGGAATCTCAGATCACGCTCCACTCCGGCTCACTCTGGGCCAACCCCAAACCCAGCTCCGCCTGATATGGTGACTAAACGTGTGGTACCTCCAAGACAAACAATACAGGGAACAAATACAGCAAGAACTAACAGAATATTTTCACCTTAATGATAGATCAGTGTCCAAATCAAGCACCCTATGGGCAGCGGGTAAAGCGGTACTGCGAGGGGTAGCCAAAAACTTGATACGTAATCAAGAACGTGCCAAAACCCAACAAATTACACAATTAGAACTCCGGGCGATTGCCCTCGAAAATCAAAACGTAACAAGCCCAAGCGAAAAGCTTAGGAGACAACTCCTTTTGATCCAAGAAGAAATCCGAGACCGCTCCCTAGAAATGGCAAAATACATATGGAGGGCAAACGCGGGGAAAATGTACGGGTGGGGAGATAAGACCGGGAAAATGCTATACTCGCTAATTTCCAACCAACACGACTCCAGAATTGTCCCCGAAGTCTATGATAAGGGAACCACCATAGTCACAGAACACGCCGAAATTGCAAATGCCTTCGCCACATACTACACCACTTTATACCAAGTATCCACACAAGTAGACCTACACCAGGTCCGTCAAACACTAGAAGGGACCCCCCTCCCACAGCTCCCCAGGGTGGAGGTACAATCATTGGAAGAACCCATTGGGATAGAGGAGATTGGCGGAGCAATTTCAACTCTAAGCACGGGCAAGACGCCAGGCCCTGATGGGTTCCCCTCGGAATACTACAAAACATATAAAGAAGAACTGACCCCACACCTATTGCGCCTCTAAATGGAAGTCAGCGAAAAAGGATCCTTCCCCCAAGAAATAAACACCGCCACGATCGTGGTACTTCCCAAAACCCAACCCCCCTCACCTCATTGCGCAGACTATAGACCAATATCACTAATAAACACAGAGGTTAAAATCTTTGCATCCATCCTAGCCATTCGTCTCAAGAGGGTCCTACCGCAATTAATACACCCAGACCAATGTGGGTTTATGGCAACCTATAGTACACAGCACTGCATCCGCAGATTACATGTAACCTTAACAGAGAGACACCGATTTCCCCGAAACATTGCCCTCCTGCTCATCGATTTCGAAAAAGCATTCGATTTAGTTGATTGGGGCTTCCTTTTCCTGGTGCTCCAATACGCAGGGTTCGGAGCACAATTCTGTCGATGGGTCCAAGCACTGTACACCAACCCTACGGTTCGGGTGCTAGTCAACGGGATATTGTCCCCTGCATTTGATATACGCAGGGGCACGCGACAGGGATGCCCCTTGTCCCCCCTCTTATTTACTCTGGCCATCGAACCTCTGGCCCAGATGATCAGGACTGACACAATCTACTGCGGGTGGAAATGGGGCCCCTCCCACGAGGACAGAATAGCGCTGTGCGCAGACGATGTCTTGCTATACATGCAAGAGCCCAGCATAACCGGCCCAAGAAGTCTCAACCTCCTACGAAAGTATGAACAAATATCAGGACTCAAAATGAACTCTACCAAATCGGTTCTGATCCCGCTGTCAATTTCACGGGACTGCTTTGATTGGCAAAGCACAATACCCCTGCGTAGGCTCAGCTTCAAATACTTGGGTATCTGGGTATCCCTTCTGCCTGAGATGACATGGGCCAAGAACTTATCCCCCTTGTTAACACGAATTAAAACAGATTTACAGAAATGGCAAACCCTGCCACTAAACGTGATGGGCCGAGTGGCATTATATAAAATGATGATCCTACCAAGGCTCCTACACATATTTCAGAATTTTCCCCTCCCTATCCCCCATTCCTGGTTCCGGAACCTCAAAGGCATCACAGGGAAATTTCTTTGGCGAGGAGCCAGACACAGAGTGGCAATACACCACTGTCGGAGGGATGTTTTCGATGGGGGCCTAGGCGCAACAAATCCCTACTTGTATTACCTGGCCACCCAACTAATCGTGATCCACAATTGGTTTAATGGAGGATGGGATGACCCGGCCTACAAAACAGAACTGACAATCCTGGGCTTCCCCGGTGTTCTTGACATGCTCTACGGATCGCCACTCCCCCGAGATATGGAAGACATAACTAAGGCAGTCTTCCTGGCTTGGCGAGCGGCTCTGCGGTACACCAACTGGAACACCATTATCACCCTCCAGACCCCATTGTGGAGGAGTTAATGGCTGAGCGCCCCAGCTGCGCTAAAGGGATTTACAGAATGGGACCGAATAGGTATCTTAGTGGTGGGGCACGTATGGAGGGGGAGATCCATGAAAACATTTCAGGAGCTCCAGACAGAATTTCAACAAAACACAACACAATTCTTCAGATACCTCCAACTACGGCATGCACTAAAAATACACTTACCCACCACAGGCCACATGCCAGAATTTAACCCGCTTGAAGCCAAATTACTCATGGGAAACCTAGAACGGAAAGGCATCTCGCAAATATACAAGACACTAATTAACAACACCCCGGACAAACTAGTCCCAATTAGGGCCAAGTGGGAAACCTGGGTGGGAACCCTGGAGGAAGCGGAGTGGAGAGAAGCCCTAATGGCACCCAAGGTACTGGCGGTGTCAACTAGATTCCGAGTAATACAATTTTATTACCTGTATGAAGCATACATGACACCATCCAGGCTTCATAAAATGGGAGCCCGCCCCTCTTCCAGATGCCCAAGATGCACATGCGACCCAGCTGATTTCTTCCACATGGTATGGACCTGCCCAACAATACAGAAGTATTGGGATGGGGTATTTCAGGAACTGGAAAGAACCCTGGGGCAAGAACTACACAAATCTGCAAAATTAACTTTATTAGGGATAATGGAAGAAATGGAGGGAACACGTGTAAAATGTGCCCTGGTAGCCACAGCATTACTAGTTGCCAAAAGAGACATTGCAGCAGCATTGAGCCTCCCGGGGGGCCCTTCGCCCCAAAAATGGAAGAGAGGAGTGGACTGGTGTGCCAATCAGGAGAAGATAGTCTTCGAATCCAGAGGGTGCCCACAAAAATTTCGAAAGATATGGGGACGACGGTTGGAACTATTGACATAAACCAGACTGATCACAGGGGGAAAAATCACAGAAAATATTGTATTGACACAGGATTATATAAAAGGCTCAAAAGGAAGGAAAGGCTGCTACAATAATTGTAAACCTCTCTAACAACAAATATGCTATCTAACTATTACTATGAAGACGGAAATGGAAAATTTTGTAAGATGTTTGTCTCCCTTGCCTTGTACCTTTTCTCCCCCCTTTTTTTGTTCGTTTTTTGTTTTCCCTTCCTTTTGAAAATAATAAAAAAAAGGTTTATAAAAAAAAAGTCTTGAGATGCTGAGGCAATTTGGTCGTCTGTAATGCATTCCCGACCATTTTTGGCTACTATCGTCTGGATATTTGCGGCTTGATGTTGGACCCACAGCCTATTCACTAACATAACAGCCACACCTGTCCTGCCAATATAAAAAGAATGGTGAAGTTTAAAGGCAGCATATTGTGCTCTATTGAGATCTATGCTCACCAACTGTTTTCTTATGACCTCTAACTGGCGCCACACCCAGTGGCTCCTGTGCATTTATGGATGTGCTCAAGTTTTGCAATTTTGGGGGGGGGGGGCAGTTGGTCTCTCTTTTCCTTGCAAATTCTATTGTTGGCCACAAATATCGTGGTGAGTTCACCTCTAACCACTGCTTTCAAGGTCTTCCACTGGGTTAAGATTGAGACCTCAGGAGTGTCATTGATGGCCAACAAATGCACAATCATTTTATTAATTTGTGTGACAGCTTCTGGGCAGTAGAGGAGGGTTTCCCTCAACCGCCAATGTCACGGGGAGAATTGCAGCAGAGGAAGAGACAGCATAAGGGATACTGCAGTGTGATCTGACAGGGAGCAAGGCTCCATTGTGCAGGATGTTACCAGAGATTGTATGTCTGAGGTGCCCAAGATGTAGTCAATTTGGGTGTATATTTTATGGTACTGGGAGAAAAATGTGTAGTCTCTAGAGCAAGGGTGTAAGGTATGCCAAAAGTCTCTCAATCCATTTCCTCAAGCGAAGATTCCCCCTCTTGTGATAGAAACCCAGAGTATCCCTGCCGTTGTGCAGATCTGTCCATCCCATGATTAGGTCCCCCCTTCCCACAATTACTAAACGGTTCTGGGTCGCTGCAATCTCTCCCACGCCCGCTGGAGAAAAGATTCCTGCCATTCATTAAGGGCATATATGGTACCCAGTGTAAAGGTGTGGTCACCAATGAAAACTGAGTAAGCGATTTGATCTCAGCCAGTTTAGGGCCAATTGTACCCCTGAAGAAGCCAGATACCAGAATTGCCACCCCTGCTGTTTTGGAGGAACTGGAAGAGAAGAGTTGGCGCACAAAAGGCACAGGAAAGCATTCTACGTCAATCGCCTGCCAATTAGTGTTTCTACTAGAGTAGGCAAATGTGTGCCCCTGAGTGTTCCCAATAGGAGAGGATAGCCCGACATGAGACTGGATTATTGAGACCCTTCACATTTAAAGTCAGGATCTGAAGATTAAGGTGAACATTGTGAAAAGACCAGACTGCTAGTGATTGCATGATATGTGAAGAATCATATCAGCAAATCCCTTTGGGTGTCAGTCAAGAAAGTACTCATAGATGGGTACCTATAGGGACGTTTGACTGTCTGGTAGATGTTCCCCCCATATAAACAAAAACCCTGCAACACCAGCAGTGCAAATAAAATAAACCATTAAACAAGTCATTGTCCAATCTTGCCCGTGACTAGGAAGGGCATTCAACTGGATACCGATGGAAAGGGATGTGGTGCAGCCCCAGGGCTTGGTTCCCCCACCCCCTCCAATCCCCCACCCAAACAATAAAAACGATGCAATTAGAGGTTCACAGCTTCCTGCAGATTTGTTTATGGCAAGGCATTGCCTGGTGAGTCCCCTAAGAGAGTCTCCAACATCGCCTGTCTCTCTTTAGCCATTGTTGCTGGATCTGGCCGAAGGCCCATGGATTGGACCCCTCTGGATGGGATCAGTAGTTTGTGATCCCAGGGGCCTGGTGAGCATCTCTTTTAGTGTCCGGTCCTTCTTGCCTCACAGGTAGCCATATCTCTCTGCTTTTCAGAGCCCATCCTGCAAAAGGGGTAAGATTCAATACCTTAACGTGCAGAGGATGTGCCCGACATCCACAATCAGGAGTGACCGACTACACCGATAAGGTGGTGAATGAGTTCCTGGAGAACTGAACCGCTGGGGTGTGTCGCTCTGGGACACCTGCCAAGGTCTTTTATGCCCTGGTTATGAACCAGGAGACGGGCATCTCAGCTCATGTGTCTTGTCTCCTCTAGCGTTATTTAGGCCACAGTGCAACCCACATTGGAGCATGTAGTCCTACAGGGGTCAGGGTTACCAGGATTCGTAGTGACGAGGCTGGGGGTTGTTTCACTGCAACAAAGGCTGTCAACCATCTATGCCTAGGAGATGAGTCCCAATGATCTGTTCACTTCCAATAGTCGGCGTCAGGGCCCAACTCCATTGGTTCTTGCCCAGATCCCCGCAGCTGCTGAACGTGTGGTGTCACCATTCAGGGTCCCACAGTCTAGTGTTAGCAGATGAGGCAAGCGTTGTGCAAAGGCTGTGAGGTGGTCAGGAAGTCCTGCGGTAACAAGGGGTGGGCTCTCCAAGCCCTCAGACTGGTAAAATGGTAATCTCTCCCCTTCCCCACCCGACCTGGGCTGATGACCCATGGTCTTGCCCATCATCAATTGGGAGTCCTGGGCTTCCCATCCGTTAGGCCCCCTCCCAATAGTGACCGGCTTGGCCCCTTACCCTCGTTCTACAGCAGATCGCACTTCCCAAATAGGGCCCATCATGCCGCTGAGATCCAAAGTCAATGTGCGACAGAGTCACCAAGCCAGTCCAGTCGGGTGAGCAGAGAGGGGGATGCCAGAGTCCCAACAGGGCCAGCCTCCCTGAGTGAGGTGTCAGGGCATTAGGCCTACTGCCTACCCTTTCGAGGGATTTCTTTGTAGGGGCAAGCACTCACCCACCGCTGTCTCCTCAGGGGCATCCTCCTGTAGTGCTGTGCCACTTCAGAGCTCCAATATCCACCTCGGAGCCCTGAGTGGCCAGCACCATCCTTCAGCCGCTGGCAGAGCCTCCCTCCTCAGTCTAGGCCTGGGATTGACGAGTGCACCCAGGCCTTGTCTGGCCAATCTCAGTGCGCAGCCCAGATCTCGATTATCCGTGTGTGAACAGCAGCTGACGGGGACGTGCAGCTACTGCTGCATACCTGTGCTTGTTCAGAGCAGTCCATGCAGGCTCCAGCAATTCTGGGCAGGATAGGCTGGCATCTGGGGACGGAGAGACCGAAAATGGCATCTCAACCATCCACCATGTAAACCATGCCCCCCTCCTTATATATTTGAAGGTGGATCCAAACAAAATGCACAGGCTTTGTGCAGTGATCAAAACGAAGGGAGGCAATGAGTAAAGTAGTGAGACCCATTGCCCCATGCCGAATGCCATGGAGAGCAAAGGAAAATGTGAAAAACAAATTTAACAAACCTATGGATTAAGCCTATCAATCCAAAGCCCTTTTATGTACATAGATATTTTGTATGACTTTAAAAAAATATAGTGTGGCATGAACGGTTTGGTCTCAAAGGCCAGACCTAAAACAATACAGAGCAGATCAGTGGTGATACCTGTATATATATGGCTGATACATGTTGTGTCTTAAATGCTAAGGAGGCGGCCAGTATGGATCCCAATAAATTCCCACACCTTTTTCCGATCAACCAGTACAACATCATATCCACCAAGGTGCACAGTTATGAGAACAGGGGACTGGAGTCCCTTCCAACCCCTTGCCTGCTTGAACCGTCTCACAGATCTATGATACCTTCAGAGCATCAACACTGAACCAAACGAAAGAGACTCACCTCAAATCCTTCAAGCCTAAGCTTAAGCAGCTATTGCAACTGGTATACCACTCACCGAATGAAAGTATGACCATCGAACTACATGAACTTGGAAGACATCACTATTATGAGAGAACAAGCAGGGAAGAGGGTGAGACATGAATGCTCATCTACAACAATTTAGGGAGAACATATCTCCTGTAATATGCTGACAACCACCTTCCTATACACTTAACCTCATACGCAAATAGTCACTTGCCCAGTGCCTTAGTGGCTCCACCTATTCTAAAGTTATCCAGGCAGTAATTCTCTGGTACTATCCAGCTGCTGTAAGGGTTGCAATAATTGCTGCTGAGGAACAATACAGTGACTAAACCTCCCTGTTGAAATAAAAGTAACAGTGCTGAGGACCACAAGTTAGGCCACAGCACTACATAAGCTTCCATCTGTGCCACCAGGGAAGTGGGAGGTGAGGAAGCAGCCTGTCGTTAAAAGATGGCTCTTTTCCTAAAAGGTCAATTTTTGAGTGCAACAAAATGATCTTGCCTGTTACCTGTACATCTCATAACTGAAACCCTCCCTCATAGTTTAACTTGGACTTCCTCACCAGTTCACAAATAAGGAAGGCACCTTAGGAAGCCAGGACAAAAGCAGTGGTAAACAAAATTACTTCATATGATGAGCTATATACACTGTGTAATTGAGCTACAATGGCACCGACCATTGAAATATGTATAGGCCGCATAGCATCGCTCTTCTTGACAGATAACCAGGCTCACCATGTGAAAGACATTGAGCCTGTAGAATTCCACTGCCTTTTGGCTAAGACAAATGTGAAGTTAACACTACGTTGTAGAGGTAGTTGAGTTGTCGACACTTATGCAATGTGATGTATTGTTCTTTAAAGAGAAGAGTCTTCAACTCTTTCCTAAAATAGAGCAGTGTTTGGGCTGTCCTGATGGGTACGGGGATGCTGCACCAGATCTAGGGTGGATACATGAAAAAGGCCTACTGTCTTGTTTTTTTGTTTTTTTACCCTTCTTAGTCTGCATTCTGATGGTACACCTGACTGCAGGTGAACCAAGAACCACCAGAGATGGTGAATTTGTATGCAAGAGAAGTGTGGGTGCTGATTATGATGGCTTTGTAAATGATGCAACTGGTTTTCAAGACAGTGGGCTGGTAAAAGGAGTCCGCGGATTTCCATCCAGATGGGGGTGATGTGTTCTCATTTCTTCAGACTCTGGATGAGATATGCTGTAGCATCTAGTAAGCCCTTAAGTGGTGCCAGTACCAATGTAGCAAAGAATCTTATTGCTGTGACATGTGCCCTAGCATATGACACTGTTCACCCTTGCTCATGCAACCCCTTATGAAAACTCAAAGTGACTGTACTGAAAATAACTTTTAATCTTGCTACTGCCTCAAAAGCTCTCTTGTAGGAACTGCATGTTAGTTTGGTGAGAAATGCTGCCACTAAAATTGCAAGATTTCCATAGATCTTCTGGGAATGCAGTCATTTGTTTTGAGGCGCTTAGATAATACCCCAGAAAGTCCTTGAGCTTGGAGAGAGATGTGGCATCTGTCACATTCTTGTGGATACCTGGTACCTGCCTGGTTTAAATACTACCTTAAGCTACAATCACAGGAGTGCTAAATGCTTCAACAATCTCAGGGCACGTCTGTACACTTTTTGCCTATTGGTCGCCTTCAGCACCGACATGTCAAACCAAACGATTATGCTTTTGTTTCTGAAGCACTCTGTTGTCTTTGTAATTAAGGGTCATTTATATACTTTTTTGTGCCGCATTTGCGTCACTTTTTTGATGCAGAAGCGATGCAAACTTACAAAATATAAATGTATTTTGTAAGCTTGCGCCACTTTTGCATAAAAAAATTACGCAAATGCTGTGCAAACAAGTTTAAATATAAGCCTAAATGCGTTACACCATAACTATGCATGGTATAGAACACTTTGGGGTTAACAACTGTTGAAGGAGACTGGAAAGGATGTGTTTCCACAGGCAGTAGACAATAAAGCTGTTCCTTAACAAATTGTTGTGTGGATTATTGCACAACAATTTGGTGACGAGCGTCTGGAGTCAAGAAACCACGCAAGCTGAAGATTTAGACGTCAGAGTGTTGTGGCAGCCTGACAGTCTTATCAGCTCACTATATCTACAATTGGTAATTGTTAGAGCGACAGCAGACCTGTGTGGGTGTTGAAAAAATTCTTCTAAGGAAATCTTTGTTTTAGTAAAACAAAAAACAAAAAAGAAGTAGGGTCCTTACCATTTGGGAACTGTATTTGTGGCCTCCTTGTGCCGATTTCGTTATTGTGGAAATGGGTGCCGGCAATTCAGCTATGCACGAGCATTGCAAGGAGACCATCGCACACCTTGTTCATTGAACTGTAATACTCCTAACGCCTTTAGAAACAAGCGTGTGTTCATCACGTTGATGAAACATGGCCCAATTCCCGTAGAAAACAACGTAACTCATCATTTGGTGGCCATCTTTGTTCTTTGGGATAGCGGCGATTCATCACTTGAGGATGTTATGAATATTGTGCGCAAACCAGAGATGTCAGTTAGATGTGCCAAAGAGTTATTATTTAAGGATAAAGGAGCTGAGGTAGTTTGTAAAGTGAACTCCAAACCTGCAGGTAAAACTTGCAATGCCCAATCAAAGTTTTCTTCAAAAGAAAAAAATAAATGTTACAGGTGTGGTAGTAAGGATCACCTAGCGTATAGCAAGCAATGTTCAGCAGTCCAAAGGAAATGTAGTAATTGTGGGTTAATTGGTCATTTTGCGAAGGTTTGCAGGAAAAAACAAATGAATGTGCAGTGCATATTTGAAAACTACGAACAGGTAGATGTAGAGGATGGAGAGTGTTATGTGAATGGAAATGATAACATTATGCGCTCTTCAACTAATTTGATTCTGAATATTAACGAAGAGTATAAGAAAAATAAGCAAGAATGTCAAATAAGCATTGATGGGGTAAAAATGAAATATTTTGCAGATTCTGATCCGCCTTATACCATTGTAAAGGAAGAGGTATGGAAAGATAAATTCGTAAAGAAAATTGATGAGGAATTATGTGAACCAGATATACGACCGCAAAGGTATAGTGGAAAGAAAATTGACATGTTGGGTTATAGATGGTTAGCCTTTAGATTTAAAAGCAGGTATACACGGGCCAACTAATACATAAGTAAGAAAGCACCACCAGTACTTGGCTGGATAGATCAAGGAAAATTGCACATTGTTCTTGATCCCAACAGTGATGAACAAGTGAAAGTTGTGGATGAGAAGTTAGATTTTGCTGATGAGGTGTTGTGCAAATTTCCTTCTGTTTTTAACACAACCTTGGGTAATTTGAAGGGTTTTGAACACAGTATAATTTTGAAAGCGAATGACGTTCCGAAGGTTCACAAATTTAGGAACGTTCCTATTATGATTGGAGATGAAGTGTCAAAAGAGCTGGATAAATTGATAGCGTTGGGAGTGATAGAACCAATTGAAGCTTTGGAATGGATTTCTCTTTTGGTGGTTGCCAGACGCAATAATGGTAAGATTCAACTATGTGTGGATTTGTGCCATTTGAACAATAAAATTATTATTGACTGTTTTCCCATACCAAGGATTAATGAAATGGTGTTGTCTGTCAAGGATGCAAACATATTCTCTACAATTGATTTATCTGTTGCTTATCATCAGATTTCTTTGACTCCTGACTCCAAAAAGTATGTGGCGTATATTACACCTTTCGGGTGTTTCCAGTTTAATAGTATGCCTTTTTGCCTGGCATCTGCTGCCGCAGTTTTTCAAGGACTTATGTTTCAGTTGTTTGGAAATAAAACTGGTATACATTTTTTCCAGGATGACATTCTAATCTTTGGAGGAAACAAAATAGAACATGATTCAAGGTTAAAGGATGTGATGAACATATTAGTGACAAGTGGATTAACAGTGGAGCTCTCAAAATGCAAAGTTGCTAGGGACAGTGTCACTTATTTGGGACATGGCAGGGGGGCTCAAGGAGTCAGACCAAAAGCATCTCTTGTGAACACTATTAAGGATCCCCTTGTCCAAGTTCTAAGGATGATGTCAGATCCTTTTTGGGACTAGTTGAATACTGCGCTAAATTTATTCTACTGTTTGCTGACAAAAGTTTTCATTTAAGGCAGTTGTTGAAAAACAGAGTAAAATTCGAATGGTCTAAGGAGTACCAGGAGGAATTTGCCCACATCACTTCAGAAATTGATAAAGTTCAAGCTTTGCAATGTTCTGACCTGAATTTGGATAACTGTATCACAACAGATACCAGCAGTAAGGGGTTGTGTGTGGTTCTAAGCCAAAAAGAAAAGGATAGAAAGGAACTTATAATATCCTTTGCTTCCAGAGCCCTATCGCCAACTGAGGAAAATTATCCCATAATTGAGTGAGAAGCACTGACATGTGCTTGGGCTTTGGATCATTTCAGAACTTTTGTATGGGGTAAACCAGTCAAATATTTTTGCAATCAGAAACCACTAGTGAAGTTGTTAACAACAGTGGGTACAGTAAATGTTTCAGCAAGGATTGCCAGATTGTCAACAAGGATGCAGGATTACGTACATAAACTGGTATATTTACCTGGCAAAGACAAACAAATAGTAGACTTCCTATCTAAAATGCCTACCAAGTTGGAAGAATGTGTGGATGAAAGTTGGAATAATTTTCAAGTAGCTTTTGTACATGCAGATGGTAGTCATGCTGTGGGCAAGGAAGAGTGGATGTCTGAATATGATAAGGATGTAGTATTGACTGAAGTTCAGAATTTTGTGCAAGGAAATTGGCCTGAAAAAAGTAAATTGCAAGGGGAAGTTAAGCCTTTTTTTGGACGTGATATCGCAGTTGTCAGTGTAGAATGGAACAATCATGAGGGGTGAGTGGATTGGTACTCCTAAAAGCTTAAGGAAAATAATTGTGGAGCTATGCCATGAAGGACATTTTGGTATAGTAAAATCAAAACATGTCGTAAGGAGCTTATTTTGGTGGCCAAATGTGGATGTTGAAGTTGAAAGGTACATGAGGAATCGCTCCTAGTGTTCTAGTGCTGACAAAACTTTGTAACCTTTCAGACCACCAATGTGTGAATATTTTTCACCAATGTGTTAATATCGCCACCAATTCCCACGAAACAACCGTGGGAATTGGTGGCGATAGATTTTGTAGGACCAATCGGTGAAGAACAAAAATATGTAATAGTTTTGATGGATTATTTTCAAGATAGCCTTTTTTAGAAATCCTGGAAAAGGCAGACACAAAGGCCCTCATTACAAAATTGGCGGGCGGCGGCATCACCGTGCGACCGCCAATGCGGCTGCACTCCCGCGGTTGCCATTACGAGATCCCCGCTGGGCCGGCAGACGGAAACAGAGTTCCGCCCAGCGGGGATGTCGGCCGCAACACAGGAGCCGGCTCGAAATGGAGTCGGCGGTTTTGCGGCGGTGCGATGGGTGCAGTTGCACCCATCGCGCTTTTCACTGTCTGCTATGCAGACAGTGAAAAGCTTCATGGGGCTGTGGCAGGGGGCCCCTGCACTGCCCATGCTAAAGGCAAAGGCATGGGCAGTGCATGGGCCCTCAGGGGCCCCAGGACTCCCCTTTCCACCAGCCTTTTGATGGCGGTTCCTACTGCCATGAAAAGGCTGGCGGGAGGGGGACTCGTAATCCCCTGGGCAGTGCTGCAAGCAGCGCTGCCCTGGAGGATTACAACCGCCAGGACCAACCTGGCGGTAAACCGTCGGTTCCGGCGGTGCGACCGCTGCGCTTCCGCCGTGGTCGTAATACCAAGGATTGCACCGCCAGGGTTGTAATAAGGGCCAAAATGTGTTTTGGAATTTCTGGATAAGGTTTTTTTGTCTGAAGGTTTACCCAAAGCAGTGTTAAGTAACAATGGGGTTCAATTCTTGTCCAATGCATTGAAAGACTACTTTAAAAGGATTGGTGTGCAACATAAAACTACTTCCCTTTATAATCCTAGTTGCCACGGCATGGTGGGAAGATTCAACCAGGTGATAAAGCGAGTTATCCAATCAGCTTTTGCTAGTGGTATGGATTGGTACAGTACAGTTACACAAGGCAGTATGGGCACACAGAGTGATGAAGATTGAGATTACGGAGTTGTCACGTTTTGTGAGAATGAGGGGGCGGGAACCTAGGACCAAGTACAGTCTAAATTGGTTGCATCAGCCTAATATAGTACAGTGGTCTTTGGAATCGGTTCAGAACAGGATGGAAGGAAAGCATGCTGTAATGAAAAAACGTTATGATGAGGAGCATGGGGCTAAACTAGTCGACATTGTAGTTGGAGATTGGATTTGTGTTAAGAAACCTGTTAAGGTGATAAAAGGACATAGTCAATTTTATGAACCAGAGGAAGTAATAGAAGTATTGAATAATGCAGTTAGTGTGAGCAATGGAAAAATGTGGAATCTCAAACATGTGGCCAAAGTGTGTAAGGAAGTTAGGAAACATCAATGCAGAATTTTAGATGGTTGGAAGGGGAGGTAAATGAATCTCTAAGTAACTAAGTAACAAAGTAACACCATTCTCAATCTCAAGAGAATGAGAATGAGAATGGTGTGGAAGCAAATGAAAATGTGGAATGTAGTGAAGTGAATGAGGATATTGATGGTTGTGAGGGTGTGTTGGAAGGAGTGAGAGTAAGGAAACCACCCAGTTGACTTAAAGATGTTGGTAATTGTTATCTTTTGGAGAAAAGATATTCTTGAGTCAATAGTATGAATAATTTATTTGTGGATTTTACACAAGGTAATATGTAATAATTAGAGTTATTCCTACATATTCATAAAGTATTACACGTATAGTTTAGTATAAATGTACAAGAGTTAATGTGAGTGTTTATGGTTTTATTCTTTTATATATATTTTTTTTCCCGTTGTATTTAGAAAGGAAGGGGATGACAGCCCCAAAACTAATACTATGGCCCTCATTATGACATTGGCGGTAAATCCTGCTTACCGCCAGGGTGAATGCCACCAACATACCGCCGCAGTGGCGAATATCCTTTCGCCATATTATGACACACACACGCCAATCTGACAGAATACAGCCACATACACAAATCCTCCAGCCCAAAGGTCAGTGCTAAAGTCGCACCCAACACCCATACCGTTACACCAACAGAACAACTCCCATCACATTATCACCCACGAATCACCACGGCAGACATTCAATGGCGGTAAACCATTGGCAGGACATACTGCCGCTCTCAGAATGGAAACCCACATACAAAACAACACCACATTGGCCTAAACTAAAGACACACACCAGACTCTCATACACACACCACACCCATACACCCGCACCACTATTCAAGCTCTGGCCTCCTCTCTGATGGCAGCCATTGTCCCTGTTTCTACAGTCCCCCCTCCAACTACCACTTCCCAGCCTCCTCAACGCAACCCGTCCCAGGCACACATACTGATGAGCATGTACACAAGACAACACCCAAAAGTGGCACAGTCAAACACAAGCACTACACTTCAACCCACATGCACTCACGCAAACACCAGACAGTTGCAGACACAACGACATCCACAGTCCCCCTCTGTCTCCCCTCCTCCTCCACCTCCCTCCAGTCATGTCCACACTCACACCTGCATGCACTGCATCAAAATCCACCACCAACATTACTACACCAAGCAGCACACACACCTCACTAGCGAACACCTCCAGAACATCCATGCACGCGTCCCCTGTGTCCTCTCCCACCCTGTCTGCCCCCCCAAAGGACACAAACGCAAGTGCTCACACACCCAACAGACATCCACCTCACATCAGCACTCTGCCCATGCACCTGCACCCAAATCCAGCAGACGTACACCTCCTACATCCACTCCCTCAACCTCCACTCCCATTACTCCTCCCTCCTCCTGCCCCACCGACCCTAAGAAGCTTTTCCTTGCCCAACTTGACCTCAATGCACCAGCCCAGCACCTCAGCCAAATAGTCCATGGGGACAGTGGTGGCACCACCTAGTCGTGGTGGGAAGGAGCCCACACCTGCACCCAAGAAGGGGAAAGAGCCTGCGCCTCCAGCCAAGAAGGGGAAGGAGCCTGCACCTCCTGCTTTGAAGGGGAATAAGCCCTTGACTCCTGCCCAGAAGGCTAAGGGCCACGTACAGTCTGCCATGAAGGGGAAGAAGCCATCAACCCCTTCCAGGAAGGGAAGGATTCCACGCCCCATATCATGGAGAGGACAAAGCCCTCTACTCCAGCGGAGGCTGTCAGGGTGACACCTCCACCAACACCAGCGGTCACGGGGCCCCCACCACCAGCTGAGGAAGTACAGCCATCACCACCTGCAGAGGCTGCCCTGGAGCCACTTCCATCTGCCACCACACTGCAGCCATCACCACCTGCAGTGGCTGCCTGGGAGGCACCTCCATCTGACACCACACTGCAGCCATCACCAACTGCAGAGGCTGCCCAGGAGGCACCTCCATCTGCCACCACACTGCAGCCATCACCACCTGCAGAGGCTGGCCAGGAGGCACCTCCATCTGCCACCACACTGCAGCCATCACCAACTGCAGAGGCTACCCAGGAGGCACCTCCATCTACCACCACACTGCAGCCATCAATACCAGCGGAAGCCATGTAGGCCACCCTCCAGGGGCTGCTGTACGAGGGGCGCCCTCCAGAACCAATGGGAAAGTCACCCACATGAGAGACTGTGGCCTTCCACTCCCCAGGACAGAGTAATGGGCATAGAGCCCCCTCCATAACCAGTGGGAAAGTCACCCACTCCAGAGACTGTGGCCTTGCACTCCCCAGGACAGAGAACTGGGCATGGAGCCCCCTCCAGAACCAGTGGGAAAGTCACCCACTCCAGAGACTGTGGCATTGCACTCCCCAGGACAGAAAACTGGGCATGGAGCTCCCCTAGAATCAGTTGGCTTGTTCCCGACTTCGGCTGAGGTGCCCCCCCATTGCCCTGAGGTGCCTACCCACATGCAAACTGATGTCCCTGCAGACTTCTATCCGGATGAAGTCAGGATTCGAGTTGGGTCTTGGACTGTGCCCTGTGGCCATGTGGGCATATTGAACATTGGACTGGGCAGTGTCCCTTTGTGTACATGTGTACATATCTGTTTCATGGACAATTCGATTATTTATTAGCTGTTGATATTAATACATTCATCTTGGTGCATTCCTGTTGTCCTTGCTTTATTGTGCCTTGTATCGGGTGCAAATTGCTTTTCGTGTGCAGCTGGTTGTTTGTATGGTGTGTGTGATGGGTGTGTGTTGTGCGTGTGTGTGTCACTCTTGTTTTCCTCCCTCCCTCCCTTGTGTGCTAGGTGGCTGTACTCACCGCCGCCGTCTTTGTCCGCATTGGTGTTCCAGGTGGAGCATATCGTAGAAGGTCATCAGAAAAACTTGCGGTTCATGTTCCACGGCGGCATTGTTCTTCCCTGTGTCTCCAATGGTGAGTCTTTTCTCTTCAGTTATGTGTTTCCGCCAGGTTTTTGATGGCATTGGTACTGCCCCGGAAAATGTGGCAGATTGTAGGGTCTTAATATGGTGGGCAGTACTTTGTCTCCCGCCTGGCTGTTGATGGCAACCGCCGGCATGCGTGGTGTTTCCACCCTGGTGGATGGTGTGGTACATTGGCTATCTATGGGAGTTCTCACCGCCATAGTCATAATTTGGCTGTAATTACCGACAGCCTGTTGGCGGTATTACTGCCACTTTATCATTCACCGCCAGGGTCATAATGAGGGCCTACATGCCTTAACAATGTACAGGCCTAAATCCTCGCTAGAAAAACAAAACTCCTGAACCATTGAACTTTACCAAGACACTTTACCAAGTCACCTTTTGCGACGCTCTCGTGGCGCAATGCCCTGCCGTATTTACAAAGTGGCTTTAAGCCAGTTTTTGTGACTTAACGCCACCTTGTAAATACAGCCCATTTACACGCATGCAATAGGTGTTGCTGTGGGTGTTCCACAGCAACACCCATTGCATTTTGACGCTGCCTCACATTTATAAGTTTTCGTAAACATGAGGAAGCACCAAAATCTAACGCCACCCCAGGGGTGGCATTAGCAAGGCACAATGAGGAGGAATACTTTTATTCGCTCAATTTAGCACCAGTGCAGGGGGAAACACACGGGAATATATAGGTTACTGATTATATGTAGTTTTGGTGTCATTGTGTCCCGCGATCCTGAGCCTGAAATTAATTTTTTCCCTAAGGGTAGTCTTTTTTTGTATAAGCTGTAAGATGACCTGGGACATCACCTCCTTCATCCAAGGCCTCCTCACCAGTGCCCTGCCATGGGTCTGAGATACAACCATGGGACTCTTTGAAGCCACTTGGGCGTTACCCCTGACCTGTGGGTATTGTTCCACAATTTGTGCCACCTGCACACTCTTACAGACACTGGAGGATTCCTCCACATCCCCCGGTTTAGTTTGCTAATACTAACTTTAAAAGCTTCTAAAAATGTTCCTGGTCCTGTCCCTTCCTCTTTCCAGGCTTGCTATCCATAACTCAATTGATATAAGGGAAACCAATATACTGAAATGAAATGGACAGTATAGCAATGTTGAAAACTGTGGGGCGATAAGGTCACTCCCCAAGCATAAACACAGCAAACACGTGCCATGATTGTCAAAATGCTAGTTCTTCTACTACATCTTGGTGTTACCTGTATTACCCGCTCGATCATTCTTCAAGGAAATTGAGAGGGCTGATATCTGACTTGCTGTGGGGACCAGTGCGAAAGTGGGTCTCAGTTCAGCTGCTCAAGTGAAAGTTGATAGAGGGCAGCTTGGGGGTGCCGGACCTTGAATTTTATTTCTCAGCAGCACAACAACAGTGGCCCATGAGGTGGCTAGCAGGGGACAGAAGGAAGGAGGATAGACTGGTGCTCATGTCATTGGGCGACATAGGCTTACTAGAATGACTCTTTATACGTGGAGGCTCATCAAAAGACCTGGGTAAACTCGCACAGGTTGCCAAGCAGGTCTGGAATAGATATATTCAGTCCCAGCAGAGCCAGGTCCCATACGCATCACAACTTCCGATATGGGTAGTGCCCGCCACAAAAGCACTGTTAGAGACCCATTATCTGGCACCATGGCGAGAGGCAAGGATAGCCCAAATGAGTTTCAAGACATTCAAGACTTTTACAGATGGGTAGCGGGCTCCTTCTTCACCTACCATGCTTTCATGCTGGCTCTCAGGGACACATGGGAGATGAGTTGAGATGAGTTGAGGCTGCATCAGTCATTACAATGTTTCCTTACACATAGACTGGGGGGACATGGTACAAAGCCACACTGAGACGATTGTCTAGGTACTAAACTCATTGTGAAACAGTGGGGAAATAGAAGTAGAACACATGTAGCACGTATAGCAGGACGCTCGCATAAAATTCCTGCATTTTAATTATGTCCATCAGACATACCTCACACCGTATAGGATTCATATGAGGTTTCCGATGGTCTTGCCTGCCTGCTCTAGATGTGGGTTTGGGGATGCCGCATTCTTCCACATGGTTTGGGAGTAACTGCCGTTGGTGCTTGTTTGGACCCAGGTGATGTACCATTTATCAGAAGTGGTCGATGTCAGGCTGTCTCCAGATCCATTTTGTGTCTCCTGTGAATTACAAAACACACCAGCTGCTCCAAATGCTACTTGAAAATGGTAGATCTTGTTTAAATGCCTGATAGGTATGGCATGAAAGACCACACACACCATCCACGATTTATGGTTGGCTTCAGGCAGTGCATAAATGGGAACTAGCTGAGGTGGATGCCACCAACATACCGCCGCTATGGCGTCCGTCCAGCAGTGGCCCGAAGACAATGGAGCTGCCACACCAGGGGAGGTGGGTGTAGTGCTTGAATTTATGAGACTACAGAACTTATTTGGAATGCAGCTGTGCCTAATCTTGACTGATGTATACCATTTAGTTATGAATTATCAAAAAACAATAAAGACATTTAAAATAATGAACACAGGAAACCTCCCAAATTATAATCTGATGATAGAAAAAAGTGCAATTAGCTTTCCTGATTCATATGCCTTTCATACCACTCATGTAGACATGCACATCTCCTTCACCATAACAACTATAAACCTCTCACTGCACCGGCACACCAATACCCTTCCTCCTCTTGTTCAAAACATGCTCATTGATGTGTCTCAAGATCATAAGAGGAGGCGAAGCGGCATCCATCAATGGAAAGTGATCATGTCCCACCAACAAGTGGGTGTCAAACTCCTGTGGGATTAATGGGGAGCCCACTTGTGGTGCAAGACAAGGAAGCAAGGGCTAACCCAACCACAGGAATAATGCAGGCCATGCCAGAGCGTTCTCAGTCCGGACATTGCAGTGAAATTCCTGTCTCTGTCTGGTATTGTGGGAGAGAAAGGCCAAGGCCAAGATGGCTACAGCCTAAATAACTAACCACCCTCGTAACACTGTACCATCCATGGTGCGCAGATCATGTCATCAACTTCCTGCGGACCTGGACATTCTCAAATGAGGTGGGAAGGGAGGAGGTACAGAGATGGGCACCTGTGTTTGGGCTATAGAGTCTCGAGAATAGGAAAGGGACACACTCAGTCTAACACTACTTGCATGGGTGTGCACTTTCTCAAATTCCTCTGTAGTAGGAACTTTGGTTGCTGAGTTAGGAGTGTGATGGTGGATTTGCATCGTAAGGTCATACACCACATGTTCTGGTGGTCTGCTGTGCACTCCAGTTGCAGTGAGTGACTTGCATATGGAATAAAGCAACATGGCTCTTACTTTATAAGCACTGATTGGTTAAGGCCAATCAAGAACTGCCATGTACATATAAAAAAATGAGTCAGTTTTAAGTTATCAACAACAACCAACTGTGCAGCACTTACAACAATAGTCACACTACAAATCAAGCAGCACAAGGAGCATTCCATTATAATGTCTCCTGCAAAACTGTCATTGATAAGTGTCCAGTTGTAGAACAGGGAAACATCCGAGGGTCACAACAGTCATAACCAAATACAACAGAGTCAAAGGCACCTTTACATTTCAGTGTCAGTACTCTCATTACTTAAGTATGGAGCTTCATGGATCAAAAATCTCTCCCCCAGAGCCACGCAGGTAGCCACATAATCTTGAAGCTTATCATCCCTCCTACTATGTTTCATTTGGAAGTTCCTGCGCCGAAGATCACTCTTCCTCACCCCCATTCCAGAAGTCCTCCAATGGGGCACGCTAGCTACGTGCAGCCAGGCCAACATCAAAGCCAGTTGTAAATACTTTCATGCTATTTTGTGTTCCCTTGGCCTGCAAATATTTCCCAACAGACAGAATTGTGGTGTAAGAGTGCCCCACAGCACCATGGTGAGTGTGAGTTAGCCCAAAAGGCTTGCACTGGTGAGAAATGCCAGGCCATATGCAGGAAATCCACCCCTGAAAAACCGCAGCGCGGACAAGCAAAGGAACGGTCCCAGGATATCTCGAGCAAATCCAGAGGCATCACATAGGAGTGATGAAGAAAGTTAAAACTAACCAGTTTTACAGCAAGTATTGCTAGAAACAGCCTTTGTCAAGACACTATCTCAGACCCAGTCTGTATCTGGGAGTAGGTCACCCAGATCTACATCCCATGTGAGCTGGGCACACAAAGGCCGATTGGCCACATCCACAACCATGGATTTAAAAAGCAGACACACCAAGGCCCAGATTTATACTTTTTGATGCAAACCTGAGTTAGCGCCGGTTTGCATCAATAAGTATAGCGCTGGCTAGTGCCATTCCAGGACGCCAGCCGGGCACAATATTTGAGGAATGGCACAAGCCGGCGCTAAGGCCTGGTTAGTGTAAAAATAAATTATGCTAACTGGGTAGGGGAGGCGAACGATAACTGGAGGTTGTGCAGCAAAGAATGGCGCTAGTCCGGTTAGAGTAAAAAAAATGACTCTAACCTGACAAGTGTCATTTTTTGGACGCACAACCCCCATGGACATGACTCCTGTCTTAGTAAAGACAGGAGTCATGACCCCCAGCCCAATGGCCATGCCCAGGGGACTTGGGTCCCCTGGGCATGGCCATTGGGCACAGTGCCATGTGGGGGGGGGGGGGGGAGTTAGGCCTTCCATGGCACTTAAAAAAAAAAAAAATACTTACCTGGACTTACCTGGGATGGGTCCCCCCATCCGTAGGTGTCCTCCAGGTGTGGGTGGGGTGGTTGGGGGTCTCTGGCCATGGGAAAATGGCCCACAGGTCCCCTAACACCAGCCCTGACCCAGGCATTAAATAATGGCACTAAACATGCTTAGCACCATTATTTAAGGCCCTCCTCCTACCGTGCGTGATTTTTGCACATGTGGATAAATAAGGCGCAAGGGCCTTAAAGTCATTTTCTGCCTGGAAACCCCTACCTTGCATCTCATTGACGCAAGGTAGTTTTCTGCAGGCAAAAAATGATGTTAACTCCAATATTTTGACACTAGATGGGTCTAGCGTCAAAATACAAATATGGAGTTAAGTTTGTGCCGGATTTGCGTAAAACAAATGACACAAATCTGGTGCAAACATAGTATAAATATGTCCCCAAGTGTCGTCCCGAACCATGGATCAACTTAGCCCCCTGCACTGCAGGGAAATCGATCCAGGTCCACCTAGCGAATTCGGCCAGCATAGTGTAGAAAATAGCCAGGCCTCACCCCTGCACATCTTTGAAGAAGAAAAAGTGCTTATTGTGATACAAATCCCCGAGTAGTTCACAACCTCCATCCAGCCACGCCTGAAAAGACATATTGGCTTCCATGGGTCAGATTGGTGCAATGATCCATATCGGAAGTCCCTGGTGAAAAGGTGCACTTATAGCAGCACTGACATCAGGCTTTGCCACACATGTGTGGTGTGTTGACTGATGTACGGTAGATCGTCTGACACTCCAGGCCCTTCCATCAAAAATGCAAGAAGCTCAGCCCCCTCCACTACTCCCAACAGTAACCGTTTCTCCCAGTTATTGCTATCAGACATCCACCTGGCAACATGCTGCATGTGGGCAGCAAAATAATAAAACTCCAGCCGTGGCATCCCCAGTCCCACCTCCTCATAGCTCCTCATCAAAATGACCCACACCACCCTGCTATGTTTGCCTGCCCAAAGAAGTGAGGAGAGCAAGGAATTTAACTACCTAAATACGCTAGAGGGAAAGGTCACAGAGAATTCTGAATTGTGTAAAGGCAACACAGGAGAAGCACCATCTTTGAGATAGTGATTCTGCCCAAAGGTGACAGCAGCAATGTGTTCTAAAAGGACATTGAAGAACGCAGTGTGTCCAGCACCCTCCCAATGTTGTGCCACAACAGTTTTTCTATGGTGTGTGTCAAGCTTTCACCCCAGGCCTAGATCAGGCAGATGGTTCCCCCAGGATCCCCACCAAAGTCACCAGCGGGAACAGTAATGATTTCTCACAACTGACTTGTGGGCCGGACACTTCTCCAAAGTCTCCCAAGAGACGCAGCAAAACCCCAAGGGACTCTCTGGGAGCCCTGAGATAAAACAGAGCATCATCCGCATACAGCAATAGGCTGTGTTGTGTCACCCCTAACTAAATGCCCAATCTAGACATTTCCTGGAAGGCCTAAATCATCATAAACTTGAATTCTAAGGCAAACAAGAGAGGTGAAAGGGGGCAACCCTGCCTGGTCCCCATTCCCAATTCCTAGATTCCAGGAAAACCTTGAGGAGCCCATGCATAAAGGCAGCCAAGAACTCCTGATTCAGCTGTGAATACCCCAGCCCCTCCCCTCTCCCACTCCCAGGAGCCTTAGGAATCATCCATAACACCACACGCAACTCATCATCCACCTCCGCACCAAACTGTGGGAGCTACAGTTGACCCAGAAAGGCATGCATCTGGTCAGTTGCAATTTGTGGGTTGCCTCGGTAAACCCCCTCCATGTAACTCCGAAAGACAGGCATGAAATCTGCCCAAGAAGTCACTGTTACGCCCTTTGTAGTGATTACATGGGATTTAGGGGCAATAGCCACCTTCCAGTGCAAATATCAAGCCCATAATCTGCCTGATTTAACACCTTCTTGGTGCAATCTCTGCCTCAAAGTGTAACTCTATGGTCTGTCCCAGGTGACATGATGGAGCATATCTGCCTCCTTGCTCCAGAATACTAGATCTGACAAATCCCGCACCTGCAACCTAGCTAGACCAGCTTCAGCCTAATGAAGGTCCTTCTGCAGTTTGCTCTGCACCCCACACTTCAGCCCCACGCACTGTCCACAGCCTTTATAGCCTCCCATTCAGTGGCCCTACAAGAGGCTGTGCCCCAGTTATTCTCTATTTAAGAGAGAACTTTATTCCCAGGAGCTACCCAGACGATCACCCCCGGCATATGTAGAGTAGACTGAGTGAAAGACCTGCCCCTTCCACTTTCTAGCAACCTTATCTGCCTCTGCATCATCCAAGTGTCTCTCCTGCAGACAGGGTATCCTAATTTTATGACATTTCAGGAAGAAGAGCACCCTGTATCTTTTAACACCGGATCCCAACCTGCAGAAGTTCCATGTCAAGAGTCTGTACTCAGCCCCCACACATGTAAGGCAGAAGTACAGAAGATCCTCCCCTGCAGCACTGTGACAACTTAAGCTGCAACAACTCACCCAACAACAATGGAACCACAACAGTGATTAACTCCTCCCCACCCCTTCAAATGAACATAGTGAAACATAGTACCTATGTGTGCCAACTAACATCATGTGCTAGACCCAACACAGCATCCCCTTCCCTGATCATTAGGGACAGGACCCTAACACATGACTCCTGGTGGGGCCCTCAGTATTGCAGTATTGCAGGCCAGACAGAAAGGCTGCAAGAAACCCACCATTACGCCCGGGTTCACAGTCAACAGGGCCACCAATCTCCAGTCACCAGGCCAAGTCCAGCAGGATCAGGGGCGCACGCTACCACAGCCAGTACCAGACCTCAGGAAAGGACCTGGACTGCTGTGGAGCCAAACCTCTCTCGAACTCGTCCCTGCCTTCCACATGGGATGCATGACAGCCAGGCCACTCTGTGGGGTCGTCAAGGATCTCCATGCTCCCAGGCCCCAGAATTCCTTCAATGGCCCAGCCGGGCCTGCATCAGACTCCCACTGGGCATCTTCCCATCAGGGTCACAGCCACTGCAAATAGCCTTAGGCCAATCCTAAAGCCTGCCAAGTCACTAAGGTCCTCGTGTCCGCCTCAGGAACCCCCACTGATCCTCTCTGGTCCCAGACCGGCAAGGCTGCAAACATCACATCCAGCTGTGATTAGGCCACCTTCACCTGAAATCTGCCTGCAGGACCGCTTCCCTCCCCAGGCACCTCGAGCCCAGGGACGCCTCCAGGGAAGGCGCACCTGCACTGCTCAAGCCGTGACCAAGCCAGTGCCAGCTCTCCCCCACCACTGGCCTCTCTGTGCTGGCTGCTCATTGGGCAGGCCCAGCTGCCTCCTCCTCTGGACTAGCAGTGCCCGATCCACACCATGGAGGCTGACCGCCTCCCACCAAGGGTCCAGAACGGCCGAGGTCTTCTCCCAACTCTAGCCACAGAAGCACGATCCCCACTCTTTTCGGCCTGCCTAGACCGCAGCAGGTCATGCCACTGTCTTTCTCTATGCCAGCAATCCCAGCTCCCAGTCCAAAATCAGTAGGGACTGTAACCTTAGTGACATATTTATCAAAGTTTTGTGTTGGCCTTGCACCATACAAGGTCAAGGATGATATTTACACAAGGTGGTATTGCGTGGCCCTGCAGTGTTTGGTAAATCTGGTGTAACACAAGGCAGCTCAAGTTACTGCCTTGCATTATTTTGCCTCATGGAGGCGTTCCATAAGTGGAGTGTGGATGATCCCACCCATCAACCCATGGATTTTGGTGCATTCCCAGATTTACCATTAGTGATAGACCTGGGAATGTGTCAAAATGCTACACCTTCTCAGGGGAGGTGTAACGAGGAGAAATATCTTTATTTCTTCTTGCATTTTCCTCTTTCTATGAGTGCTGCATAATGTGCCACCATGCACAGGTACCTGCGTTGGTGCTAGGCAGTTAAAAGTACACCAGCGCAAGGGCAAAGCAGGAATCAATCATATTTGATAGATATGGCTCATTCCTCACTCTTCCTTTCAAACAGCACATTAAGGTGTCTTGCCACATTGCTGAAGGAAAGTACCCTCTTTTGCAAGTATTGGTTGTATGATTCCATGCATGCTGGGGGCTCCTTAGAGGACCCCCAGCATTACGTCCACATCATTCTGAGGTTTTCCAGGCAGCCCAGCTGCTGCCACCTCACAGACAGGTTTCTGCCCTCCCGTTGCTTGAGCAGCTCAAGCCCAGCAACATGGAACAAAGGATTTCCTTTGGGAGAGGGGTGTTACACTCTTTCCCTTTGGAAATAGGTGTTACATGGCTTGGAAGGGGTAGCCTCCCCAAGCCACTGGTATGCTTTGAAGGGCACATGGCCCCTCCACGCATAAACCAACCTACACCGGTTCAAGGACCTCCAGTCCCTGCTCTGGCATGAAACTGGACCACTCCCCTGTCCATCACCACCCTAGGGGTGGTGCCCAGAGCTCCTCCAGAGTGTTGGCAGGGAACTCTGAGAGCATATGAGTGGCCAGGCCAGGTGGTGAGGTCAGAGCCCCCTCCTGATAGGTGTTCACCCAGCGAGGTGACCAATCCCCCTTTCGGGGCTATTTAGGATCTCTCCTTTGGGTGGTTCCTCAGATCCGGCTTGCAAAATTCCAGGAGGATTCCTCTGCATCCCTTTCTTTGACTTCTGACCAAAGAAACTGCATCTGGTCTCTCAAGGACCCGACAATCTGCAACAAAGACGAAGACTTCGCCTGCAACATTGTTTCTCCGGCTCCTTCCAGTGGCATTGCATGAGCTTTGCATGTCTCCTAGATAAGCCTTTGCTGATCATCCAGAGCTACCTCTACAGAGCCTGGCATCTACACACTGCCTACATTTCACTAATAGGGGATACCTGGACCTGGTATAAGATGTAAGTACCTTAGGTACCCTCCACACACCAGGCCAGCTTCATACAATGGCATGTTGTGAAAAAATGAAAAATATGACCCTTAATGTGCTACATTCTGCTGCTCAGATACAGTAGTTGGGTGGCAGGATTAGGCAGGATGCAGGCAGACAGAACAGAGCTGCTGAAAACTACATCCTGTCAGCCATCATGTCAGGCCCCCCAGCATGTACATATTTAAGGTTGTGTATGATGAGACAATACTTACACATTGTCAGATGTGTGATACGTTGTGACAGTATACACAGAAGTTGGGGATGGGAGAAGGCCATTCACAGCAAAGCACAGCTCATGTATTTCATGGACAATGCATAGGGTACTTTAGGCAATGAGAAATTATTTGAGTCTGCCACTAAATATGCCAAAAGAACCTTCTTGAGTGAGGCAGCCTGTGTCAAAGAGACCAGTGCAAAACACTAAGCAGCAATTTCACACCTGCTTCATTACTTCCATTAATAGACACTCTTCCTTTGCACTTGTTCAAGTGAAAATCACACAAGGGCAAAAGATGTATTTCACACTTTTGAGTCTCACACTGTAGAGAGAAGTGCCATATATTGGATGTGTGCTCACACCTTAGAGCACATTTTTATTTACTAGATGTTCCTCACAGCTGGAAGATGAAAGTCAGGGATTGAAAGCTATAAAGAGGCAGGCGAAGGAAAAGGCAGAGAAACAGATTAGAAAGGTGAGGGAAGAGGAGAGAAAGAGAGAACAGGAAAAGATGGAGTGGGGAGAGTGAAGGGGATAGAATAAGTAACTGGAAAAAGGAAGAGGGGGAATTATGGGAAGAAGGAAGAGAGAAATTACATAGGAAGAATGGTGTTGAGAGTGAGACATTACAAAGAAGCCAGGAAGGGAGTTGAAGTAGTAAAGCAAAGGAGTAAAGGAGTTATAGGGTGTAAAAAAGACAGGAGGGGAATGTGGAGAGCAGAAGTAGTAAAGGGAAGGTGTCATAGAGAACAAAAGGACAGTGACAAGGTGGGTGAGTGTAATTGAGGGGCAGAGATGTGTTTCTAAGGAAGAGTAAGGCACTCATGGAGAAGGAGATGGAAAGGAAATGAAGGAAGAGTGATACAGTGAGAGGTATAGTGAGCCACTAGGCACATACATAGTAATGAGCATGTTGCAAACATACTGCAAGAACCGGGATCAGTCAAGTGGATAGATAAACAGGTCTGGACTGCTCGTAGTCATGCTCGACACTGCATATTAGAGTGTGTTTATATTCTCAGGATTTACCTTCTGGGTCTCCTGTTGTATTCTGGACCAGTGCACATTGGTGATGAGGAGAGGTGCTATCTTGCCTTGAGACATTGCAACAGATATAAAGCCATGAACTCATTTGGTGTAAACACCAATGAAAAGGAAAGAGAAGTTGGCTCTTCCTGGCCAGCACATCAGTGGGTGAGTTGAAGATCCAACTCATATGCTAGTGCGACGAGCAGTTATGGCCAGTGAAACGCTGGGCACTGCCCGACACAATTAAGGAGCATTGTGAATGTCGGTAAACCTGCAGTTGTTGAGGAGGCAAAGTGTGTGAACTAGCAGTGCCAGACCTCTAGTAGTTCAGAAACCCAAAGCTGCATGTGCATGACAATATGATCCAAGTACACCCTGGTGGTGGGCTCCAGCTACCATGCCTGTCAGAAAGCAGACTGACAGATGCACAGAGGTATGAGGGTGAAGCAACCAGGTAGTGAAACATACCACTACTGCCAGACAAGAGTACACAAAAGAAGTGTAACAGAACTTCAGACATAGAACATCTGAGAAAAGAAAGGCACAGTAAATACTTTGGTAGACAATGGAATGTTTATCCACTATGTCCGTTAAAACATGATAGGTGAACAGCAAGAGGAGCATCTGGCAGATAGAGGTGCTACCAAAGACCCTAGTCTCAGAATCAACAGAAATCATAGCTGCAGTACATGCAGCATTAACAGTTCTTTCACCATTTAGAAAACTAGTTGTCCTGGTAACTGCAGCCCTTAGATGGAATACATGGCTGGGAATGATAAAAAAATAATTTTAGAGCAACCGAGAAACTGATGGCACAGTGAAGAGATTGCTCCTGCTTCATCTTCCTGGTGAGGATGTGTAAAGATGAGAATCTCCTAAATACAGGAGAGGACCATGATTATAATGCAGCAATAACTGTGTTTCATGTGGATCAAAATGTCCACTGAGCTCAATAAAAGAATAAATTTGAGGTTTGCAAAACATTGCTAGACGGGATTTTTGCATGACTAAAAGTTAGCTAGTAGGTGCACAAATAAAGACCAAGTGAAAAAGGTTCACCCCCCAAATAATACAGGGCTGACACTTGTCAGTGCTGAAGTGACATATTGTGAGGATGCCTGTAAGAACCCTAGACACAATGCTGGCACTCGCAAGGTCATATAAGCTGCTGAACAGCTAGGCAGAATAAATGGAGTCAGTCCTGCATCATGTAAACATCAAGACTGACTCTTGCTTGATCTGAGGGGAGGGTAGTTTCAGGGTCTGTTGATGTCTTCAGACAGAAGAACTCTGCCAGAAGAGACTCTGACGACACAAACCATCATATGACCAACTGTGGTGGAATCTCACCCATCAACTAATTGTCTGGCGGAAGGGAGGACCTGTTCCAAGTAAGGCACAGCTAACCACTTTGCATGTGTTTGCTGAAGTGGTGAGAAGGGCAGGAGAACACAATGGAGAACAAACATTACCCTTGCAGTCATAAATGTAAGGGCCTTCATTCCAAAGAAACAGTGCACATCAGAAAGGGTTTTTTGGCTCTTCGCCAGACACTGAGAGACCATAATATTCCTACTGGCTTTATTGGCCCAGCAAACTTTCGCATTGTGGTTAAAGGGAAAACAATGATCTTCATGGATCTTCCTGAACTACAAGTATGCCTTGGTTCTTCAATGCCATCAGATCTGGTAATATGAGGTGACACTGATAGCTATTGCAATTATAATTATTATTTACATTATACTTTCTTTTTATTCTTCTATTGTTTTCCTACGCCAGGAGTGTGGATACCTCCAATGTTTATTATTGCCTTTTATTATAGCATTTTTATTCATTTTAATAATTATACTTAGTCCCATCTTGCTTCATACGGGTATATTATCTTAATTTGGAGGATGTGTATTTATATTTTGGATCTATTTGTTTATGGGTTTGTACCAAATATATTGGGGCTCATTATGACTTTGACGGGTGGCGGAGGCCGCCCACCAAAGTCCCACGTCGGGATGACCGCCTATGCGTCTGTCCCTCTGCGGGCCCTGCTTCCACCTGCTGGCCCAGCAGGAAACTCACCACAACATTGACGCCAGCTCGCAATGTTGCAGTGCGTTGGGTGCGACAGCACTGGTCTTGCTTTTCACTGCCTGTAATGCAGGCAGTGAAAAGCGTGATGGGACTGTCCAAGGGGGCCTCTGCACTGTCCCTTCCAAATGCATGGACAGTGCAGGGGCCCCGACACCCCTTTTCCGCCAGCCTTTCCATGGCGGTTCGACTACCATGCAAAGGCTGACGGAAAGGGGTCTTGTGATCCGGAACGCAGTGCTGCTTGCAATGCTGCCCTGGTGGATTACGATTGCCGAGACCGCCAGGCTGTCGATTGGCTGCAACCTGGCGGTGCCAGCGGTCAGACTGGTGCGGCTCCACCACAGTCATAATGTGGCAGTCGGGCTGCCACTGCAACCGCCACACTCATAATGAGGGTCGTAGTGTGTTTTTAGATATTATGGAGTATATTTAGAAGAAAGTGGTGAATCCGTCCTGATGCGCCACTTTTCTTGCACCTCCTGTGCCCCACTAATGATATTATGGTTGCGCCATACTTACAATAAGACGCACCGTGGCAGTCGTTACTACAACAGGGTCTAAATTTATGGTGTGTTAGAGAGAAAACATTATTAATATAAATATGCATAAACAAAATATACAGATGACGTGTAATAAAGGAGCCTAATTAGAGAAAATCGTACTAAAAATGTAAAACATGCACGTTTGAAACGAGGATGACATGATGTCCACCAAGTTCTATGTGAAATAATAAATAACTCTGAAAACATATTTTGATGAATCTTAACCATTTGTACTGACAAAAGATTATTAATGTTTGATGAATAAAATGAATGACTTGAGATTATTATTGATTGATTAAAAAATTAACTAAATATGATTTGAAATACATGATATTAATTAAGAGTTATAAAATACTAATTAGGAGACTTATATGGTTTGACTATTAAAATTGTTTTATTTCTTCATGTATTAGCATTAGTCCACATTACAGAGTTGAGCTGTTATGCTGACTTAATTGAAATCTTTTGCAAACAGTGTTTGTTAGCTATTCCATTGAAGGCTCATTGTGGGAACACTACTGCCTTTTTCACTCTGTTCATTCTGTACTTCCTTATGATAACTATTGAAAGTTGTAACAATATGTCTTAGTTTCTGCTAGGAAATAATGTTAGCTAAAGTGTCATGCTCTGTGATATTTTCTACAATGTTAATATTCTGTAGAAACTGTCGTCCGGAGAGGAGAGTTAACATGGGCCTACCTCTAGGAAACCATGAGGAAAGTTACAAATTGGAGAAAGAATGAAATTCAATTAGTTGCTCACTGTCACTCCGCATAGTCATCTCCAATAGGGGTCTAACTGGTGATTTTTTGGATTTTAATTAAGCAAAGTTCTGGAGGAAGGGGAGCAGATGTCAGATTTAGATGATGTGGTTCAGTTGTTAGGTTTAGTTGTTGAGTGCACAGCTGATGACATATGTTTATGATTCTAACAGTTCAGATACCTTAAGTCAAACTCCACTGAACTTTTCATGTTCCTGATGCCTGATCACTGAAGACCTCCCATTCCTGTCCTTTGCTGACAAAGACTCTGCTAACTGCTGTTACTCTTAGGAGAGGTATAACCAATGTGCATTTTAGAAATCCAACCACAATTTTTGTTAGCACTATAGTTCAGATGTTTTCCAAATACATGTTTGCCTTATTTATCATTTTTGCATGTGACAAAGCCCAGCCCCACACATGCTTTTCAAATTAGGATTTGGTAGCAAGGATTTCTGACTCAATAATTGTATTGAATGTTTTTTAATTGATTATGATTGATTCAACTGCACAACTAATTAAATCTCTTGCTATTTCGCAAATCATTTTGTTGTTATTCTTTATAATTCTTTTGGAGTGTTTAATGGTGATTGCCCTGATCAGGCTAAGATTCTTCAGACGTTTTGGACAACCTGTGTTGTTTTATATTGTTATTATCTGGTTTTGAGTATTGTTTACGTTACTTTAACACTGTCAATATAAGGGCAATAAATGTTTAAACTTAACCACATTGGTGTGGTCATTCATGGCTATATAGGTGATGGTGTGTGTAAATTACTGACTCCTTATTACCTATTGTTTTTGTTGATTGCTATTGGTTCATATTGTTTGATTTGATGATCTTATTACTCCTGTCTGAGTCAAAAGCTTTGAGTCGACTTCTGAGGGTAGTAGATGTCACTATGTGTCACCTAGGCCTAATTTAGGAGGTCACAAGCCATCAGAAGTTTGGTAGCAGATGATGGTTTTATCTCAAAAGGAGAGAGCTCATCTTGTTTCATGGTTTTGTCGCAATAGGAGAGAGATCATCTGGTTTCATAGTCATGTCTCAATGGAAGGGAGATCATCTGGTTTCATGGTTTCATCTCTATAGGAAAGAGATTATCTGGTTTCATGGTTCTGTCTCAAAAAGAGAGAAATCATCTATGAAATTTAGTTGTTTGGTTTTGCCAATGCTTGTTTAGGTGAGATTGGTATGTTCCCAGTGTTTGAGTTCTAAGAAGGGATTGCACTTGCAATGCTTTGGCAAATTGCAGGTGAAGTGTGATGTGTGAGGGAATTAGGGACTTTGTGTAATCCAAAGTAGTTGAGTAGGGAGTTTGTGTACGCCAAAGGATGAGAGTAGGGGAGTCACTGTACTCCAAATGAGTGCTGCGCTTTGTGCTCAAAAGTTGCCCACATGATTGTTGTTGTAATGGGCCCTTTGAAGTCTAAGACTCCAGAGTATTGGGCAAATGTATGAGACACTTGTTTGGTTGTTGTTGTGTACTTGTCTGCAGGTAAAGGTGTTGGTTGATTGAGCGCTGTCGAAAACACCCGTAGTAATATTTCTCTTGTGTGTGTGTTGTTGGTTGGTATTAGGTGAATCTTGGGTGCACATGGAGGATCTATACTAACCAGACTGAGGTTTGTGGGTCGAATCTTACTTGAGTTTGTGAGAAAGCTACAGCTGGAAGAGTAGCTGTGCAAAAGACAACAGCCACATTTTTGTATGGCTTTCAAAGTGTTAGAGTCCTACTTGTAGTAAGCAGACAAGTTGTTTTTTGTTGATTTTTGGTGCTTGCAATATTTGCATTTAGTTTTGTGAATTGAGTTTGAAGGACGAGCCATGAGGCTTTGTCAGTAACTGGGTGGAGTGAGTGTGACGTCACTGGGTTCGCGCTGGGATTGGTCGGTTTGTGAAAAGAGTCACGCACGGATTAGTGAACAACCGTGAACAGCTATTAGTTAAGAGTAGCAAGCGAAAAGGATATTGGGATTAAAATACTTCCTGTTTTGAATTTAATTTGTAGTTTAGGCCATAGTATAGGTAAAAATTATTTTATTCAAAGCATTAAAGAACGCGATAAGAGGAGATCCTTTTAATCCAGTCAGAATAGAGGAAATTGCCCTGGTAGAAGGTACACCAGCATACATAGTAATTGAAGAGAAAGGTCCATCAGCATGTACTTGGTTAAAACAGTGGTGCAAAATAACAGAGAAGGAAGGGTGTTTACCTGTTCTACTTATGGAAGTTCTAATGTGAGTATTTTAGAAAATCTGAGAAGAATACTTTACAAATTAAATCCCCCTCAAGACCAACACAATTTGAAGCATTAGTTATTTGGGAGCTGGTAGCCAGACAACAAGAAAAATTAAAATTTGAGAGACGAATGTGAAAAGCTGGGAAAACATTGTTAGAGGCCACATGAGATAATGAGCAGAAGTTTTGGAGAACTGAAACCTTACAAGGTATTGGAATGTTTCCCGCAATTACACAAGAAAAAGGGGACAATGTCAGACCAAAGACAAAGAATCCTGAAGGCACTGAGATGAAGTCAGATGAAGCTAAAAAACTTACTGACTTATGATAGTGGTTCAGATGATGATGAATTTATAACACAATTATTGAGAAATCGTCCTCCCCATATGCAGTACAAGAGGCAAATCAAGTGTGTCAGGGTTAGTCCAAGTGCACCTCCAGTTGTCGTAACACAGAGTCAAGTTCAGGTCGCAACTAATGTTCCTACTATTACAGTAGCTCAAACTTCTGTGATTCAAACTATAGTTCAGCCTATAATATATTCTACAGCTCATGTTGTTAGTTCTGCACCGAGTATTACAGTTTTGGTAGCGCCACAGATATTCCAGAAACCAGTGATGGTTGAAATGGAGTCTACACCTAGTTCAGTAGCTCCAGTCCAAGTTGTTAATAAAGCTCAGATAATGACAATGTATACTCCAGTAACAACATCACAATTGAGTTCTTCAGTATTTACAGGTAAGAGTGCTGGAATGATGTTCTAGAAAAATCAGAATACTTCCCCAGGTCCAGAAGCAGTTCCTGTCACAATTGGCCCAGTTGTTCCATTGTATGCCAGAGAGATAATGAGAGGAATATGCAGATTTCCAACCCAGTTAATGCTTTAATGTTTTTACCTTTTAATTCAAATGCAGAAATTGAGAAACTCAATGCTACTGCTGGAGTTATGTCTGCAATAAATCAGACTTTTGACAAAACAGGTATGCTTATACATGTAAATTGTTCTGTGATCCCACAAATCTTGGAGACTCCGAATTTGGTTTTAGTGTCACCTGAGAGAGTGATAGGTCCACCATGTAATACTCCACAATGTGTGCCAAAAGTAAATAATAATGTTCCCTTACAAAGCATGACAACCCAGCAGTTAATTGAATGGTTGGAGAAAGTGAGTAGTGCATCAGCAATGAAGACAGTTGTTGAAGGGGAAAGGGCATTGAATCTGGCAAGATTAAAATTAGAATTAAATGAAATGTTTGAGGAAACACTTGAATTAAATAGAATTGACTCATATACTGAAGATGAGTTATGCTTTATGTGTAAAGATGTCACAAACCGAGCAGGACTGGCACATCAGAAATTATCAGAATTTGCAGAAAAATATGAAGTGGACATTGAGAAATCTAAACCATTAAAGAGGAGTTACAGATTATAATTTGATTCAAAAGATATTTCAAATATGAGATCTCCTGGAATTAAAAATCATATTAGAGAGTTAATTCAAAGTATTTAAACATGGGAAGAATTAGATAAATAGGAAGGCAGATGGGTAAAGAAAGGAGATCAGAAGAAAAGAGAGTCTGCGGCTTCAAACACTACTGACACTCAGCAGATTGATAGTCCCAAAAAATATTGCCAATGAGAGAGATTCCTGGAGGGAATTATATTTATGTCCCTTGGAGCAGGAGTGATATTTTATCATTCACAAATGATTACCCAAAATTGAGTTAAAGGCCAGTGGAATGGCATCAGCAGACAAACAGGTTTGTGAAACTTGCAAAGTGTTTGTGGGAGGATTTAAATACCCTTTTAGAAATAGTGGTCCCAGCTGTTTTATGGATTGAATGCAAAAGGAGTGTTGACTGGATGACGAGAGAGCCCCCATGAGATCCGGTTATAGGTGCGCTGTCTCCTGATGCAATGAAAAGCTATTACAAAGTGATTGAATTTTTGAAGATGAGACTTTCTCCCAAGGATATTGATTGGCAGAGAATTGATAGGGCAGCTCAAGAAGCAAAGGAGTCAAACCATGCATATTATGAAAGGTTGTTGCAGGTATTCAAGCTTTACAGTGGTACTGAAACAATTGAGCCAAAAGACATGATTCATTTTGTGTTCAGGTTTGCACAAGGTTTGGGATCTGAGTTTGGTAACATGCTTAAGAGTCATTTCATTTGCTGGCAAGCAAAAACGATTGATGAAGTACTGCAGTTTGCTAAATATTGCAGTGACAAAATCAACATGAAACAAAAAATATTGAGAGAAGAAGCTATGGTCATGCAGATTAAACCAGCACAATCAGGGGTGCAAGGAGTACAACAACAGCAGGGAAAAATGCAAGTGGTTCAGAGTCGTCTGGGACAGGCGAGAGAGGGAGGACGTTGTTGTAGTGGAAATAGAAATCATGTTGATTTGAATACAAATGTTAATCCATGTGATGTTCAGGCAGTGAAGAAGATGTAACCTTGTCATGCATGTGGGAATTTTGGACACTGGAAGCGGGAATGGCTTTTGATGGTGCAGGAAGTTGTTGTGCAGATGAATGAACATAATCTTTTCCCAAATTTGAGAGGTATGAGAAATCGGAACCCTAATGCAAATGTTCAGACTATGAATAATCAAATACAGATTCCGCAAATGCAAATTCTACGTTTCCAGTTACCACAACTGCAAATGCAACATCAGATACAAATGATGATGCAACAGCAAATACAAATACCTCAAGCTCCAACGTCACAGCAGTAGATAGTGGTTTCTCAGCAGAATATGGGTCAAAGATTAAGTCAAAATAGTCAACAATTGATTACACAGTGCCCATTACACATTGATGATGAATTGAGTGATGAAATCATGGGTAAGAGTTTGGAAGAAGAAGAATGTTTGCTAGTGGCTTTATTAGAGTTGGATCAGAGTGGTCCTTCTGTAAATGGAACACTTATGGGTCATTAAATTTCATTCCTGGTTGACACAGGAACTACACACTCTACTGTCAGAACTGTAGAAGTTCCCAATATGCTATTTTCTGGAGGAACAGTACAGGTTGTATGAGTAGCAAATCAACACCTGATAAATACGATTACTAAATTGATTCCTGTTAAAATTGGTATTTTCGAAGGCATGCACAAATTTGTAGTGTGTGACTCAAGTCCAGTATGTCTGCTGGGAAGAGACTTGTTGTGCAAAATAAAATGTTCAATTACTTGTATGAATGCTGGAATTGCCATTCAAAAAAATAGTGATGATGAGAAGTCATGCATACCAGCTGGTTGTAATTTGATTAATGAAGAATTCCCACTGATTACTCTTTATCCCACATTCACAGTACATGACCTACCAAGTGACCTACAAGATGCAGTTATTCTAAAAGTGTGGGATATTTCAGTTTGAGATATTGGTCTAATTAAAGGAGTGGAACCAGTCAAAGTCACAGTTAGGCCTAATGCAGGCTTCCTGAAAGCTCCCCAATATTGCATGGCACCAGATATAATTGAAGGGCTTACTCCTGTAATTACAGATTTTGTTGAGCAAGGAGTTTTGAAAGAAGTGCTGAGTAGCCCATGCAATTCACCCATTATGGGTTTGCAGAAACCTAGTGGGAAGTTTCCCATAGTTCAGGATTTGAAAAGAATAAATGACATAGTGGTCAATTGTTGTCCAGTGGTACCTAATCCAGCAGTGATGTTGATTCAAATTCCATGTGACACACAATGGTCCACAGTAGTGCATTTATCACAACCATTTTTCTCAGTGCCTCTACATGAGAATAGCCAGTTTCTCTTTTGTTTTAAACTCTACATTTGTGTGGATTCCTGGTGTAAAATTCCACAAGGATTTTAAGAATCCCTGTCAACTTTTAATCAAGTGTTGGCAAAGAATTTAGAATAATTGGAAATACCTTTCCAATATACATTAGTTGAGTAAATTGATGACTTAATGATTGCTTCAAAGTCATGAGAAGCATGCAGGCAAGATACTATTGCTTTACTGAATCATCTGGGTGAAAATGGACATAAAGTGCCTCCAGCAAAATTAAGGTACTGTCAAAAAGAAGTTAAGTATTTGGGACACCAAATAAAGGTACAAGAAAAATATCCAGAGAAAGGGTTACAGCTAAATTACAAATGAACCATCCTGTTACTCAGAGAGATGTCAGGATGTTTTTTTGGGAATGGTGAGTTACTTTCGCCAATTGATTCCTAATTTTTCTGTTATTTCCAAGCCTTTGCAAAGATTGACCCACAAAGATTTTATTGATCCAGTGCCCTTTGATGAAGCTTATATGAAAGATTTTACTGAGCTGAGAGAGAGTCTGTGCAGACACTAGCTCTGGGAATACCTGACTACACAAAACCATTTTCATTGTTTTGTCATGAACGTGGTTGTTGTGCTCTTTCTGTCCTGACACAGGTACATACTGGTGTAAATCATCCTGCAGCATATTTTTCAGCTACATTGGATACAGTTGCCACTGCTTTACCAGGTTGTCTAAAGCATGTGGCTGCAGTTGGTGTTAGTCTTGCCCAGAGTGAGAGCATTGTGATGGGACATCCTTTAACTGTTCTCGTCCCTCATTCAGTTGAGGTCTTGCTTACCAGGACCGAGACTCAATACCTGACAAATGCTTGATTGACTAGATATGAATTATTGATTCTGGGGTCCCCGATTATTACCCTGAAAAGATGTGGAGTACTTAACCCTGCTACTTTGTTACCTATAGACACTACTGAATTTGAAAATGTAAATGAAATGGAACATGACTGCCTGGATGTTTTCTGAACTGTGCACCAAACCCAGACCTCATATTCAGGATACTCTGGTAGAGAAAAATGACTAAATAGTTTTAGTGAATGGTTCCTGCTGGTCATGCTGTGTGTACCATCTCTGTTGTACTCCAAGCTTCTTGGCTTCAAGGAGTATTTTCTACCTAAGTGGCTAAATTGGTTGCTCTTACAAGAGGATGCTGTATTTCATCACAACTAAAAACTATGATTTTTACAGACAGCCAATATGGATTTGGTGTTGTGCATGACTTCAGGCATTTGTGGTCCGAGTTGTATGACCTCTTCTGCTCACCAATTAGAAATGGTGATAGGATTCATGAGTTGCTAGAAGCTTTACAATTACCTGAGAAATTTCAGTTGTCAAGTGTGCTGTGCATCGCAAAGCAAATGATTTTATCTCTTTGGGTAATGCATATGCTGAACAAATCGTTAGATATTGTGCACTTAATTGTACCACTTTTATTGTAAAGTGGAAAAATTTAACAGATACTGACGAGACAAGTAAATGTTTTCTGTTGACAGTGGTTGACCCTTGGGAAGAAATAAAAAGATTGCAAGATGAGGTTCCAGAAATGAAAAAATAAACTTGACAAAATTGGGTTGTAACCAAAGAGATATTGATGAAATCTGAGTTTCAAATGAAGGGTAGGTTGTCTTGCCAAACTGCCTACAGAGACAAATGGCTAGATACAATCATGGTCAAACTCACATTGGCAGAAATGCAGTGATTCGAAAACTTAAGCAATCCTGGTTCAATCCAAAATTTAGACAGATTGCGGAAGCAATTTGTCATAGATGTAGTACATGTCAGCAAATGAAGCTTGGGAAAAAGAACTGTTTTCAATTTGAGTCACATTGGAAGATCAGGTGGTCCATTTAACAGAATGCAGATGGATTTAATTGAGATGCCTGTGTGTGGTGGTTTGAGATACATTTGGTGATTGAATATTTAGTCATTAGATTGGACCTACCCTACATGTACAAATGATAGCCTCATAGTAGCAAAGCTGTTACTTAAGAAGCTGATCCCAAGATTCGGGTTCCGGACCTCTTTAGATTCAGATAGAGAAAGTCACTTCAATAACGAGGTGATAAAAATGCTATGTTCAGCCTTAAACATTGAGCAGAAACTGCATTGTAGTTATCGTCCTGAGGCGTCTGGATTAGTGGAGATCATGAATGGTGCTCTGAAAGCTCGATTTGCAAAAAATGTGTGCTTCTGCTAATCTGAAATTGCCTGATGGTTTGCTTTTGGTTCTGAGTAGCATGTGGAGTACACTCGACAGAAAGAGTGGACTCTCGCCACACGAAATATTGATGGGCAGAGGGATGAGATTGCCAGCTGTTCCTGCCAATGTGCTTGTAAGCATAACAGATGACTTGGTGCTGGATTACTGCAAAGGTGTAGCTGATGTGCTTCACTCTTTGTCTCAGCAGGTGGAAGCAACAGCTGTGCCACCATTCTAAGACCAGTGTCACAGTCTGCGGGCTGGTGATTTTGTGGTGATCAAGAAAGGTCTGTTTCAGGTCATACTGGTAACAATAAATACAGTGAAGTGTGCTGGAATTCCAAACCGGATTCATGCGAACCATACTTGTAAAGTGCCGTTTCCTTTGGATGATGAAGGTGCAGTGTTGCTGAGAGCACCAGCAGAAACTATACAGTCTCAAAAGGAGCAAGGGATAGAAACAGAACAAGAGACTGCAGAAGTAAAGACAGTGAAAAGTGCTGAGGATCCAGATCCAGCTATTCCTCTGGCAGCTGAACTTGAGGATAGTCCTGATATTCCTCTATCAGCAGAAACAAAGGTGAATGTAGCAGAAGAGTCAAGTCTGAGCAGGAGGACTCTCCCAGAAGCAGATAATTGGGAAAGAGAGATAAAGCAAATATTGTTTCCTAAAATAGCTGAAAGCGGGGTTGAGTTGAATCAAAAGCAGTCCGATTTGACTCCTTCTGAAGTGGCTAATGGTGCAGGTGAAACGAGTTAAAGTCAAAAAAGAACTTGTTGGATTCCTGCTAGACCAAGAAGAATCGTAGTCCTGTTGTATCATCACTGTCTGGAAAAACTGTAAAGGGAGATAAATGGCATTCCTTTCCTACAGCTGGGAAAGTTTCTGATGTGTTGCGAATCATAACTGAGGAAGCAGAAACAGTAGAACGAAGAGATCTGAGTGAAGGTGAACAAGTACAAATTGAAAATCAGAAAGGAAAGAGTTGCAAGTTGAAGATACACAGGTCCTGAATGGACATACCTTGCAGATGCTGAGAGGGAACACAAGTTTATGTCCTTTTGTTATGACCGTGAGACTCCAGCTCAACATTTTGTAACTTGAAATTGCACTTGAACTGAGTTTTGAAATTACATTGTCGATTGACCAAGACAGACGTTATACACTGGAAGTGATAGTCAGTGAACAACAGATTGTGATTTACTAAAAGAGACGTTTGAAACTGATTTTGACAAAGCTGCTAAACTAATTTTTGATTAATTCTTGAGAGACTGAAAGTTGCTGTATATAATCACAAGAAGACTGAAGATTATTTTACATTTTTGTTGCAGCTGCATAATTAAATCTATATTTTTCTTCTTTGCACTTTTTGATTCTTTACAGGCCATGAATATCAACCGCAATATAAACAATGGGTTCACATATGTGTGTGTTGGATTGGCAGTTGTATGTGTATTGTTCAGTTTATTGTTGATTATAAGCATGAGTGTTTCTGATAAAGTTGAAATTTCTTGCACACTTGCTCCATTGCTTTCTGAGCAATATAAACTTTCTGAGTAAGATAAAAAGATGAGAGTTACTTACACTTAGACAACTGACAAGGTGATCTTTCTTCTAATGTTTATTATCGTTTGGTGTATGAATATGTGGAGGCTATTGATGTGAGAGGATGTTATGTGTGTACACAAGTTCCTACCTCAGTGCAGGAAGGCATTACCTACCATAGCTTACCATATGGGATCAGTTGTAGTCTTTTATTAACAATGCTTTATAATCAGGAATACATACAGTATTTTTATTCAAATTTTGATTTAGTCTTTTCTTTTGGTCCAGTTAACCAACACTTGAGTAATATTTCTAAAGTTAAAACATAGACATTGTACAGGGTTTCTTTGAGCCTACACTGACATTTGGTTCGGATTATGCTCACCTGAATAATTTAACATGCATACTTTTCACCAGTAGAGAAACATTTACTGAATCAGGCTGATGATAGAAGAAAGACAATTTAAAGAAAAAATAGAGAAGGGCTTCATAAAACGCAATTATAAAAATTATTATGCATATAGTGTAACTAACACACAAGGAAAGCTTGCTTTAGATTTACTACACATAAGGAAGCTTTGTATGTACAAGCCTCAATCCAGAAATGATACTAAGTTTGTGGAGATGAGTGAATTCAGACATGTATTTCTATTTTCAAATATATGGGATTTTATGTTGAATGGACAAGACCCTGCGATTCCAGGGGTATATTATATTTGTGGTAAAAATGCTTTTACCACCCCCCTACGGGATAGTATGGGACTTGTTATCTGGGAGTGGCTTTCCCTAAAATTTACCAGATTGACAATATAAATGATACTCATGATAAATCAAGACCAAGATCAAAAAGGGCAATCTATTCAGAAATAATTAGAGATATATTTGGAGCAATTATTCCTTCTATAGGAGTTGTTTTGAATGACATGAAGGTTCAGAAATTGTCAACCATTGTGGACATAATGTTAACAGACTTTTCTGGAGCAATTCTTCTTATGGATACAGAAATAGCTGTGGTCAGTTCGATGGTTCTTCAGAACCATCTTTCATTAGATATTCTTTTACTGACTTTTAATGAAAGAGGGCAGAGTCTGTCAGACGCATAAGGTCAACATTGTTGCACTTTTATTCCAGACAATAATAAAGGAATTAGAAGTTACATCAGAAATTTGCCAAATTAGAATTCTGGCATAAAGGACATGAAACAAACCAGTGTGGGGGAAAATATAGGTAAACGTGTTACTAAAATGGGAAATTGGTTGGGAAATCTTGGTCAGGGTTTTGTGGGAACGATACTGAAATCATACTTAATGGTCGTTGTGTGTCTCCTTTGTATAATCGGATTTTAAAAACTGTACATACGTATAAAATTACAAAGGGTGAGAAATAAAAAAAGGAGGGAAGAAATGGAAATGGAAAAGATGAGAAGCAGATACTTTCGTGATTTGAGAAGTTTTGAAGAAAGGAGAAAATCTAACTGTAAATATACTAAACAAGCTAAAGTTTGAATTGTCTCATTTATGAAGTGTTCTTTTATAACAGCACATATTGCTGTCAGATTAGGGATTGTTAGAGAACAAACCTTATTAATAAAAATACAAATAAACAAAACGTACAAATGATGCTTCTTAAAAGTGCTTAATTAGAGGAAAATTGTGTTAAAAATGTAAAACATGCATGTTTGAATTGTGGTTGACATGATGTCCAACATCTTGAGTTCTATGTGAAATAATAACTAACTCTGAAAACATATTTTGATTAATTATAACCATTTGTACTGCCGAAGGAGTATTAATGTTTGATGAATAAAATTAACGACTTGAGATTATTATTGAATGATTAAATAATGTACTAAATGTGATTTGAAATACATTATATTAATTAAGAGTAATGAAATACTAATTATGAGACATATATTTTTACTATTAAGGCCTAAGTTTTAGTATTTTTCAACAGTACGGTGTTGAGATGTTACGCTGACTTCATTGAAATCTTTTGCAAATGTTGTTTCTTAGCTATCCCTTTGATAGCTCGTAGTGGAAATCTACTCCCTTTTTCACTCGGTTCATCCTGTACTTCCTTGTGATAACTATTGAAAGTTTTAACAATGGGTCTTAGTTTCTGGTAACAAATAAAGTTAGCTAAATTGTCATGATCTGTGCTGTTTTCTACAATGTTAATATTCTGCGAAATCTGTCGTCCGGAGAGGAGAGTCAACAAGGGCCTATCTCAAGGAAGCCATGAAGAAAGTTACAAATAGGAGAAAGAATTAAATTCAATTGGTTGCTCACTGTCGCACCGCATAGTCATGTCCAAGAGGAGTCTAGCTGATGATTTTTGGGATTTTAATTAAGCAAAGTTCTAGAGGAAGGGAAGCAGATGTCAGATTTAGATGATGTGGTTCATTTGTTAGGTTTCATTGTTGAGTGCAGAACTGATGACTTATGTTTATGATTCTAACAGTTCAGATACCTTAATTCCAACTCTACTGAACTGTTGCTCTTTTTATGTTCCTGATGCCGATCCATGAAGACCTGCCATTCCTGTGTGCTGCTGATGAAGACTCTGCTAAATGTTGTCATTCTTAGGAGAGGTGTAACCAACTTGCATCTTAGAAATTCAACCATATTTTTGTTAGCGCCATAGTTCAGATGTTTTCCAAATTAATTTTTGCCTTATTTATAATTTTTGCATGTGACAAAGCCCAGCCCCACACATGCTTTTCAAATTAGAATTTGGTAGCAAGGATGTCTGCTCCAATAATTGAACTGAATGTTTATTAATTAATTAGTATTGAATCACCTGCAACACTAAAGAAATTTGTTGTTATTTCTCAAATAATTTTGTTGTTATTCTTTACAATTCGTTTGGAGTGTTTAATGGTGATTGCTCTCGTCAGACTAAGATTCTTCAGACAATTTGGACAACCTGTGTTGTTTTTGTATTGTTATCATCTGGTTTTGCATATTATTTGTATGACTGTAGCATTGTTAATATAAGGGCATTAAATGTTTAAACTTTACTAAATTGGTGTGGTGATTCATGGCTACATAAGTTATTGTGTGTGTAAATTACTGACTCCTTATTGCCTATTTTTGTTTATTGCTATTGGTTCATACTGTTTGATTTGATGATCTTATTACTGCTGTCTGAGTCAAAAGATTTGAGTCAACCTCTGAGGGTAGTAGATGTCACTGCCCTATTATGTGTCACCTAAGTCTAATTTAGGAGGTCACACGCCCACAGATGCTAATGTGGCGCTTTGCTGGACTAGTGCCAAAAATGTAGTTGCTACTTCAGCAAAGCACAGGGAGATCCGTTGGCCAATACAGGAGCATCATTTTAAAAATTCCAGAAAAAATGGCACAGTGAAATCTTGTAAATTTCACACGGCCATTTCTTCGGGCCTCTCATGCTTGGCGCAGGCATAATATGGCACAAGGGGTTTCAAAGTGGCGCAGTGCATGCATTGCACAACTTTGTAAATATAGCGCAGGGGAATGGCCTACTCAGCGCCACCTTAGCATAAACAAATGATGCTAAGGTGGCGCTAAGAGACGCTAGGGGCTTGTAAATCTGCACCTATGTTCTTTAACATTGCTAGGCTATGACATAGTGTGACTAATATATATTCTTATACTAAACCAAGTTTGATGTATATTATCTAAAAGAGAGGCAGCGGGCTATAATTCCATGCACCTAACCCCTATCACCTAACATATATTTGAAATTCAATAGAAGTTGGCAATTTGATGATGTGTGCAAGCATTCCAACACCTGCTGCCAAGGTGCAATTCTGAAAAGGAACTACGAACAAATCAATTACTGAAGGTGCACCACCTTAAACATTAACAGCCAACAAGTCTCATTCATACAACAAGACTTCTTCAGGGCTGTAATACAATATATACAAATTTCTTATAGTACAAAATATAAATATGTATACAACGACATACCAATATATACATAAACACTGAGAATACCACACATAAGATTTACACAATACCTATTAAAAATACAATAAAAACAAGGGAGAAGACAAAAAGAAAAACACAAACATGGAAATATACATAAATATAATATGCATGGGGCCAATCTTCAGCATGAGCAAGGGTGTTAATGTTGAATATATCTGCAGGAATTATTTCAATTATCCAGAACTGAATCTGCTCTGCTTACAATACGAACACTTTCTGGATATGGCTGATTAATACAAATTGAATCAATGGGTATGTTCTATTGTTATATATTGTTGTAACATGATTGCGTGTATATTTCTTAGGAACTTGCTTTGTTATTATTTTTCCTTGGTTGTTTATATATCTGTTAATTTTTCATTAAATTATGTTTGTTGCTAACCATGTATGATTTGATTCATCATATTTCGTTACTCAGTTTTGGATAACTGAAATAATTCCTGAAGATATATTCAACATTCACACCCTTGCTCATGTTGAAGATTGGCTCGTATGCATATTATGGGCCATATTTATACTTTTCGACGCACAACTGCGCCAACGCAGTTGTACGTCAAAAAATTTAACTCCGGCTAACGCCATTCTGAAGCGCCATGCGGGCGCCGTATTTATTCAATGACGTTAGCCGGCGTTAGCCGACGCTGCGGAGTTGTGTGCGTCAAAAAAAATGACACACACCAGGCAGCGCTGGCGTAGGGGAAAATGGAGCTTGGGCGTAAAAAAATGGGGCAAGTCAGGCTGAGGCAAAATTATCGCCTCAACCCGATTTGCGCCATTTTTCTTTTTACGCCCAGACGCCATTAACATGACTCCTGTCTTAGCAAAGACAGGAGTCATGCCCCCTTGCCCAATGGCCATGCCCAGGGGACTTTTGTCCCCTGGGCATGGTCATTGGGCATAGTGGCATGTAGGGGGGCACAAATCAGGCCCCCCTATGCCACAAAACAAATAAATAAATAAATAAATTACCAGCACTTACCTTAATGTCCCTGGGATGGGTCCCTTCATCCTTGGGCGTCCTCCTGGGGTGGGCAAGGGTGGCAGGGGGTGTCCCTGGGGGCATGGGAGGGCACCTCTGGGCTCCTTCCGAGCCCACAGGTCCCTTAACGCCTGCCCTGAGCAGGAGTTAAAAAATGACGCTAACGCAGCTAGACGTAATTTTTTTTGACCCGCCCACTCCCGGCGTCATTTTTGCCCGGGAGTATAAATACGGCGCACATGCCTCGGAGTCATTTTTTAGAAGAGAACGCCTACCTTGCATATCATTAACGCAAGGTAGGTGTCCACGCTAAAAAATGACGCAAACTCCATGAACTTTGGCGCTAGACGCATCTAACGCCAAAGTATAAATATGGAGTTCGTTTTGCGTCGAATTTGCGTTAAAAAAAACGACGCAAATCCGGCGCAAACAGAGTATAAATATGGCCCTATATTTGTGTATAGTTCCATGTTTGGGTTCTTTTTGTCTTCTCCCTTGTTTTTATTGTATTTTTAATAGGTATTGTGTAAATCTTATGTGTGGGGTTCTCAATGTTTATGTATATATATTTATGTTGTTGTATATATATTTATGTTTGTACTATAAGAAATTTGTATATATCGTATTACAGCCCTGAAGAAGTCCTGTTGTATGGACGAAACGCATTGGTTGTTTCCGCTGTGAATGTTTGCCTATTGTAAAAAGAAAAGAAGAATAAAGAGAAGATTTTAAAGGAATTGATACTAATAAATGGGACTTTTTAATACTGTTTAGGGTGGTGCACCTTCAGTAATTGATTTGTTCAAAGTTTGATGTATACTTGATGAGAAATGTTTAGCTCAAGTACTGTGTTGTGAATGATGCTGAGGGATTTATTTTAATATGTTTGCTTTATTGATAATGTTTAAAACTGATATTCATGTGCGCTCTCTAACAAGCTATCTATCAGCGAAGGTGGGTAGTATTTAGGGATTAATGTCTATGTTTGTAATAATCTTGCTGCTACACATTCTACTCTTCACCACATCACACATTCTCTAGGATAGATTACATAATGGTTAGTAATTGCAATCTTTAACTCACATTCCCCACACGCTGAACCAATAGTGTTCTGAGATCATGCTTGTATATCAATGGAGCTTGAGAAGAACAATCCTACTCTGCCTCCCAAACACTGGCATTTAAATGATGCCCTACCAAAGGGCGAAAATAATAGAGAAGTCATTGCAGAGGCCATTGATCACTTTATTGCAGAAGGTAATTCAGTAGATACATCTCCTACCATTAAATGGGACGCTTTTTAAACTACATTAAGGGGCATCATGATTCAACGAACGTCACACAAAAATAAAGTTGCTTCTGACCGGATTACAAATCTGGAAAACAGAATTTCAATACTTGACAAACAACTTCAACATACTAAAGGTTCTGATGCTTGGTCTAAATTTCAGACATTACAAAATGAATATAAGCAAATTCTAAGTAAAAGAGCTAAGAAATGGGTTGAGGTTGCCAATGCTAGTAAACTTTGCAATAGCAGTGGAGAAGGGAAAACCCTGGTGAATAACCTGAAATATACAAAAAACAAATCACTTCTTCCTGTGATAAGAAATGCGGATGGGGTAGTAAAGTCAACAACGCAGGATACTCTTGATTCCTTTCAATTATTCTATTAGAAATTGTACAATTCCATCCAAGATGGAGGGTGGTAGTTCCGGCTGATTCGGATCAGCTTTCCAGCCTGTCCCGTTCGGTTTCGGCTGCCACGGCAGTTCTCACTGCTTAGCCGCGCATGCCGCGCGGCATGATTACTGACAGCTTTGGAGGAGCAGCGGTGTTTCTTGGGCGGTGCGCGGCCCGACTGTTGGAAGGGCGGCGTGCAGCAAGGTGTGTTGCAGGGGGTGCTGCGCGCCGTGCAGCTCGGCTTGCGGCTACTCGAGCTCTGCAGGGGTGGCCGCTGCCCTGTCTGTTATTTACGGGCTGCTCGGGGGCCACGGCTCTCTGTGGCTGGCTTTTAATGGCACCGAAAATTACAAAGGCGCCCCGGATGCTACGAGGGAAATCCAGTCTGGAAGCCATCGGGGCGAAGAGAGAGAAGAAACAGCCTGCACTCCCTCTGAAGGATCAAACAGATGTTCGAGGAAAAGGAGCAGTGGGGAATGCTGTCCAGGTCCCTGCAATATTTACCCAAACAGCGAAGACAAAATGGACACCTCCTCAAAAAGAAGTATGTATTGCACAATCTGGCACCTTGGATGATAATGGAGATCAGACATTTTCTACAGGAAAAGGGACCAGAGGGACAGTCAGTCTGGATAAGACAGGTATGCTTTTAAAAAATAGTGGAAGGCAGGGCCCCCCCCCCCCTGTGATGATGACGATACGACTAATGTCCGGCTGCTGAGGGTGGGGGTTATGGAACTGGGGGAGCTCATTAGTGGTGCAGGGACCTGCAGCTTAACCCAAAATGCTGTATCACAAGAGATTGAGGATACGCCCAAAACATCCGCAATATCTGATGTCAAAGCATTGAGCCCCAGCTACAGGGGGAAGGAGGATAAGCTATTGGGGGCCAAAGGTGATCGTGGACTTGCAGATACCACAGAAAGTTTTTTTTCCTTATCTGACCAATCAAAAGACTCGGACTCAGATGAAGAGATCCCATTAACAGATATTGACTGAGAATGCAGGTCCCCGGCCAGTATTTGGGTGTCGAACAAATTGACTTATAGAAGGAAATCCATTGAATCCATTGGCTTAGTCCTGGGACAAACCTGGGGATAATGCCTAGGGGGGTGCTGCCAAATGATCAAGACGGTGTAGGGAAACTTCAGTGGGACTATACGGCCACCCAACAGGCATTTTTGAAGATTGGCAGCTCTAGTGATATCCCAACAGGCTCCATTATGGGGATTTCAGAACAGGCCGAGGACCCCTAGCTGGAACCTATTTACTGCACCATGGTACATAACTATGAACAGGCTCAGAAAGAGAGCAGGAAGGCTAAAATTGCAAACAGACAACTTCAGTCGTCTATTAAAAAGGTGGTTAAATCCTGCCAGGACATAAGTATCCATATTGCCTCAATGGAGACTCGTACTGCAGCACTGGAAACAGAGGATAAGGCTACAGCTGTACAAACGGCTATGCAGGGACAGCAGATCTCGGATATTCAGTGGAAACTTGAGGATGCAGAAAACCGTCAGCGGCGGAACAGTCTCCGGATTTTGGGCTTAGCAGAGGGCCTAGAGGGGCAGGATACCAGGACCTATGTAGTGTCACTTTTTAAGAAAGCCTTTCCAGATCTTCTTGAATGGAACTGGGAGACAGAGATTCAGAAAGCACATTGATTTCCACTGTTTAAGAAAAAACAAGAATCCGATGCTGGTAGAGGACAGAAGTATCCAAGGGCCGTTATTATCTATTTTGGCAACTTTTTACTGCAGCAAATAGTATTTGAAAAAACCGGACCCAATTTAAAGATAAATGTAGAAGGAGTATCTTTCTTTTCAAGACCAGATTTTGCACATGCCACGGTAGAGAGACTGTGGTGTTTGAGGCAGCTGATTGCACCATTTCAGGAGGTAGGGGCGGAAGCATATCTTCTAAGCCCCGCACATTTAAAAATTATCTACAAATCAACAACGTGGACTTTTTTATCTGAAATAAAAGCAGGGGAATATGTGCAGCAAAAATGTAATTGATTTGTGGGTTTGGGTGATAAGGGTGATTAGGGGAACAGGGGGCTGAAAGCTCATGGAATGAAGTTTCTTTCTCTATAAAGGGCCCCCCCCTTTCAGTTTGCTCCTTTGGTGTGGTGTGTGCCCCTCTGGGGGGTTCTTTTCTTTCTTCTACTGCAGCCGCTGCAGGGGACAGGTAGGAGTTGTGGTGGTGAAAGATTTTGATTTGATTTTTCTTAGTTAACGGACTGGGCTGGTGGGGTGGACGACTTCCATCCTACAGGCTTAGGGGCCTGGTGATCCTATTCGCAGGGTTTTGGGTGGGAGGGTGGGATAGGGAGGAGAGTGTAGGCTTTGAGGGGAGGGGGTCGGGATTAATCAGGGGAGGGGGTGGTGGGAGAAGGTGTAAAGGGACACACAGTAGGAAGGATGGAAATAATGGTAATAATGTAAGGGGTGTCTTTAATGCAGAATTGGAAAAGATTAGGTGGCCGGCCCAGGCAAGGTATGCGAGACGAAAGGTAAAAGAATGGGTCAGGAAAATAAAATATGCATAGCTACAGTAAATGTCTGTGGGCTCAATGTAAAAAACGCAAGTTGGTAGGGGAAGTTTTTAAGACCTTTAGGGACGATATTATTTGTATGCAGGAGACGCATATTGTAGGTGCTCACAAGCATTTAATGGAACTTCCTGGATGGAAGCTAGTGGCATGTACAAACCAGAATACTACTACCAGAGGGGTGGCCATACTTACACAAATTATGTCTTTAGTGGTTGGAAAACAGTTTACGGATAAGTCGGGCCGGGTGGTTTTGCTGGAATGCTTTGCTAGAGGGTCCAAGTTCACAATATGCTCAGTCTATGGATCAAATGTGGATGATCCGGAAATTTTGAACTTACTCAATATGGAACTGGTATCCTGGACAACCCCGGTTGTAATATGTGGGGACCTGAATATACATTTGGATAATGAAACCCCCATCCAAGAGCAGAGGATGTACCAGGGCAGAAAAAACTGTCTTTCTGGCACTCCAGACATTAGTATTAAATTATGGGCTGATTGATGCTAGGCAGAGGTGCAGGCCGCTGGAACCAGGCTACACTTTTTTTTCATTTACACATAATAAGTCAGTCAGGTTGGATTACTTTTTTGTGTCAGCATCTCTGCAAAGGGGATTAAGGGTTGAGAGATATCCCAGAATTATATCGGATCATAACCCGTTGGTTTTGGTGGTGGAGTTAGGGAAAGAAGGGCCACACGTCAAGCCCTGGTCTTTTGACAGGCCATTACTAGCGGACCCAGTGTACGTACAACAAATAAAAGTCTGGATCCCAGAGTTTTTCGAGATAAATTGGGGTTCTGTCCCATACCATATAGTATGGGATACATTCAAAGCAGCCGTTAGAAGAGAAACATTGAGGTATGCAGTAAGAAAAGAGAGATAGCGTATTGAACAATTAAAGTCAATACAGGTAAAGCTGAGTGCTGCTGAACAACGATTAGGGGAGGTGATGTGGAGTAAGGGAGAAACTTCAGATATTTTATATGAATTAACCGCTATAAAAGCGGAGACCGTAAAGATTTATATGGAAAAGGCAGCAGCTAAATTCCTGGTACATCGGCAGCAATGCTATGAATAAAGTGGGAAACTTGGTAAGCAGCTGGCCTTAAAAATGAGGCAGAAGCAGACTTATGGCAGCATTAGCACACTAGAGAATGAAGAAGGGCAGTTACTAAGTAGCGGCCCAGAAAGTCTAGAAGTATTTAGACGGTTCTATCAAAAACTATATTCACAAGAAGGGCAACCCCAGGAGGAGGATATGCTTTTTAATATGGGGAATACTCCGTTGGGACAGCTACAGGACGTAGATAACAGTGAACTGGAAGCTCCTCTGACAGCCAAGGAATTTGGTATAGCAATTAGCGCCTTGGCAAGTGGCAAAGCAACCGGGGTAGATCAGATTCCACTTGAGTTTTATAAGATCTTTTTCTTAGAATTACGAAACGAACTATTTAGCTTATTTCTTGAAATACAGTCAGGGTCCCCCAACCGACTTCATGGTCAGAGGCCAAGATAATAGTCTTTTTGAAAAAAGATAAAGAGCCACACCTACCTGGCTCATACCGCCCGATTTCTTTGATCAACAGTGATGCCAAAATCTATGCCAAGATATTGGCTAATCGATTAAGTTCAGTGATTTCTAATCTTGTATCTCCGTGGCAGCATGGGTTTATTCCAGGAAAAGGTACAGCTGATCATATAAGATGTGTTATCACACTGTTGGACGCCAGGGCCGTGGTTAAGCTCCCAATGGCAGTTATACTGCTTGACGCGGAAAAAGCATTTGATCGGGTCCACTGGCCCTTCCTATGGACAATCTTCTGTAAAAATAACATTGGCCCTGGGTTTACTAAGGCGATTCAACAGCTTTATCATAACCCTACTGCCAATTTGCAAATAGCTGGGCTAAAATCAGCTCCTATTATTATTCAGAGAGGCATGCAGCAGGGCTGCCTTGCTCACCTTTGTTGTTTGCCCAATATATCGATCCTTTGATAAGGAAACTGCTTAACAATAATCAGATTAACCCTGTGGAATCGATAGGGGGCAATACAAAAATACTTGCCTATGCAGATGATATTGCGGTCTTTACAACTGACCCCACGACCGCTCTACAGGAAGTAGAACAGGAAGCTGCACGGTTTGGAATGGTGTCCGGTTACTTACTGAATACAACTAAATGCCAAATATTAGTTAATGACTGGGCAGCTTTTGAGGATGAGAGCATAAAGACCCAGGTTCAGTATTTAGGAGCTAAGCTGACGACTAACCTTGATGAGTTAGTAGAAATAAACCTGGCCCCGGTTTTAACAAAGGCTAAGAAGGACCTGTACCATATTAATAACCTGCATCTCTCACTGATGGGACGCTGCAATGTGATTAAAATTACCTTTCTACCTAAAGTGCTCTACTTATTTAGAACTATACCATTAGAAATAGGACAGGAATGGTTTAAATTAATGGAAGGGTTAACTAGCAATTTCATATGGTCATATACTAAAGCACACTGGGCTTTTAGTTTTTTAACGCTTCCAAGTGAGAAAGGGGGACGGGCACTTTCCAGCTTCAAACTATACTATTTGGGGGCTGTTTTACAATATGTACAGACATTATATGTTATGGCTAGAACCATGCAAGATACCCTTCCCTCAATCTATACACTAATCTTGGGTAAGGAGGCAAATGCAGTCTTCCTACGGATTTTGGAACCTAGCTACTACAAGAAGGTTAAATTCAAAATTATTAGCTACGCTTTCAAGGTCTGGGTGCAGGTTAAGCGCAAGATAGGGATGGGGTTGGTCTGCTATTACACACCGCTTTGGAGCACACCTATGTTTCCAGAGATTTTTAAAGATGCTTACTGTATAGGGTGGGCTAGCCATGGTATTCAGAAAGTGGGGGATTTTATTTTTGAGGGAGGTCATTTTAAGACCTTTGAGGATTTAAAGGTAGAGTTTGCCTTGGATAGTAGGGATTTTTTCAAATTTTTACAGATCAGGAATTTTTTACTAACTACCTTTAAACACAATCCATGCTGGGGTAAGATCAAACTGATGGAGGCTGTGGGTAAACCCATAGGTTGTACCATTAGGGATTTGTGCCCGCTCCTCCTAGATTCAGTACAGGATGATGTGGCACTGCTCGTTAAGAAGTGTGAATTGCGGGTAGGCGCTAATGAGTCTGCAGTGTTCGACTGTATAGAAATGGCTCAGAATGTCTTATTGTCGGCCGGCCCGCAAGCTCAGCATTATATGGTCCTGTATAATTTATATTATACACCGGTCAAGATTGCCAGTTGGGGAAAAAGTGTGGGTAATACCTGCCCGTGATGTGGAAGCTTGGAGGCAGATCTTGGTCATATGTTTGTGAATTGTGTGAAACTGTCAAGGCTGATTTTTGAAATATCTGAATTTTTGAAGAACGTTATGAAACAGAACGTTAATTTAACCCCTCAACCGGTGCTGTTGGGGGTTTATGATTCTGTTTGCAAGAACCGATCAAGATATTTCTTGTTTTTGGCAAAGTCTGTATTACTTGGATGTGTCGCATCTGATTGGTGGGAATGAGACCCTCCATCTTGGAACCAATGGATTACGCGGCTACTATCTGCATATCATCTGGAATACAGTTTATATAATATAAAGGGTGCCGCAGCTAGGAAAAAAGGTTCCAAAATTTGGGCACCATTGTGCTCATGGCTTCAGGGCCCTAAGAGTGGACTGTTAAAATAATGAAATGTGCTTTTATTCTGCATACGAAAATAATGGTAATAACTGATATTTGAGATCTATGTATGAATTACGATGCCCTTTTTATGATGACATTTTATACTGCTGTGTGTCCAATAAAAATAAAAATAAAAATAAATTAAAAAATTTAAAAAATTGTACAATTCCAAAGAGCCAGCCCCACCCGGCAATTAATGAATATCTAGAATCCTGTAATCTTCCTCACATATCAATGAAAAATGCTCTTCATCTTAATAAACCCACAGGGGAAGATAAAATCATATCTTCTATCAACACTCTCATATCTGAGAAAGCGCCCAGTCCAGACAGATATATGGCTACATTTTACAAATGTTCTGGTAATAAAGTGGAAACACTTTTACATGCCACTTTCCTTCATTATGCCTAATCAGGCTCTATTGCTGGGTCCGCCATGGAAGCCTCAATAGTGGTGATCCCTAAGGAAGGGAAAGATCATTTAGAGGTTAAGAATTGTAGACCGATCTCTCTCATTAATATTGATTGCTAAATGTATTCAAAGATCACAGCTCATAGATTACAATTGGTAATACTGAAACTGGTGGCTACTTCAAAAACAGTTTTTTTAAAGGGCAGGTTTGCCTCAGGTAATATAAGAATATTTTGTCATGTCTTGGAGAAAGCCAGGTTAGCTGAATCTCTGACTGGCGCACTTGCGCTGGATTCAGAAAAGACTTTTGGCAAAGTATCATGGTCCTTCTTACTTGCAGTTTTACACACTTACCACTTTATTCTAACCCAACAGCAAAAGGTAGAGTGAATGGTCATTTGTATAATTAATTCTTTGTATCTCAGTGAACCCACCAGGGTTGCCTTCTTTCACCTCTTCTTTTCTTATTTGTAATTGAACCATTGCTTTCCTCCTACAGAGATAATCATTATATAACCAGCTTACCTTTTAAATCAAGTAGACAGGTGGTAGCAGCTTATGTCCTTTTATTCACTGAGGATGCTCCACTAGTCCTACCAATTATTATGAGAGAAATATTCTATAGTGGCTGGCTATTCTTTAAACAGAGATAAAGCTGAGGTGTTCCCTCTAAGCATACATTGCCTGCAGCGATGGGCGATCTAGGTTTAAAATGGCAATCAGATGCCATAAAATATTTGGGAATATGGTTTGGCAGAGACCTTACATGATCCATTGCTATCAATAAACACTTTCCAAAATAAAAGACCTTCTCAACATGTGGTCTCCTAAACATATCACTTTGTGGGGGTCGTGTAGATACAGTGAAATTGATGATTGCTCTGCTGATCAATTTCATCCTTGGTATGCTTCCTGTTTTCATCTCTTCCACCTTTTTCAAATCAATCATTAACTGTATATCACAATTCTTATGGAAAGGTAAGAGAGTGAGAATTTCCATGATTAAACATAAGATGACTACATTCTTGGGTGGAATTAATCTCGCGGACTACCAGCGTTATCATTTGGTATTTCTTATCAACCAGGGATCCTGGTGGTTTTGGACGAGTGATACAGACCCTCTTCCATGGCGCTATATGGAAAATTAATTAACTAAACTTCTACTTGTTTGTGCCACTCTTTCTAAACAAACTCTGGCTAGGCTTCCTCTCACACATTTGGGACCCATCATAATGGACACGGTTTCCACACTTCAACATTTTGATAGATGATCAAATAAACAAATGTCAAACACCACTCCGGCCTCCCTATGGCATTATAAAATTAAATTAAATGGGAATGCAGAATACTGGGAACCTTAAGCAATGAAAGGTATTAATTTGATAGAGGATTTAGGTACACCCACGCAACCTACTCCATTCTCAACCGTATGCCACAAGTTTGATCTTGCAAACATGGATTTTTTTTATGTTTTTGAGATTGAAAAGTGTGGTTGGGAAATTGAAGTCTCCTCACATGTCCAAACTACCCAGCTTATTAGGTATTTTTAGGAAACAAGGTCATACTGCATCTCACATATGTAAACTTTTAGATTCCCCTAAAAATCCAGTGTCAAGATCAATCATCAGGAAATGGGATACCTGCTCTGAAACTCCACTGTACATGGTGGTGACTGACGATGCATGGAACAAAACTTGGTAATCCCCCTTTTGTGCAAAATTTACACCAGCATTAGCGCAATCCCAGTATTGGTCTATTCATAACATTTATTAGACTCCATAAAGACTACATAAAATAGGTTTAATTTCAATTAATGCTTGTTGAAGATGTAGTGAGGAAACAGGGGATTTACAACATGTTTCTTTCTTGTAAGATGGTCCACCCTATATTTTCAAAGATACAGTCGTTGATTTATGATATAACTGGGCACTCCTTCCAGATTGCCTTTAACTGTCACACTGGGTATCCATGGAAATCAGCTTGCAGATGAAACTGGCTGAACAGACTTCATTATTAGTGGACCTCTTTTTCTCTTTGGGCACTACAAGGACGCTCTGACTGAAAAATAACTTTTGTGTCCTCTTTTACAAAATGGTGGAACATAGTATGCTCTTTTAAATGGGAATACAATTTTCTTTATGCTAAATGACAAGGAGCCTCTACTGCCAGACAGCTTTGGGTCACATTTACAGAAAAGTAAACTCCTGTAGACATCCCTTTTTCTTTTTATTTCCTAGATCTTGGACTATGTCTATTCTCTCCTTTTGTTGTCAAATACACTCTATGGCCCTTTCATACAAGTTCTTTTGACCTTTTTGACTTATTCATTGTAGCCACTGTTTCTTTCTCTTTTAGGTCTCCTTCCCCCAGTCTTGGGGTTGGGTGTCCTTTCTTTTTTGTGTTTTTTTTTTGTCTCCTCTCTCTGCCTTGACAACATGTAAGTATACTGATTCATGTCTGTCATATGACATGTGTCTTTTCATATACTTGAGAAACACAGTTTGCCTGTACTGAGACAGTTATCTTTTTGTCCTATACAAATTTGTTTGTGTATATAAAGACAGCTGTTTATTGTTGAGATTTTACATATTTTTGTTCACAATTTCTTTTCTCCTGTATCATATCAAAAGTGTATTGTGAATTGCTTGTCATGGCTTCATTTTTTTTAAATGAGTGCAACTTTTCTGGAGCCAAAAAAAAAAAGAAATGTAAGGTCCACAAACAAATGAAGGACAGAGTCAAGCGTTATGTTGTGAGACAACAGTGATCAGAAGGAAGTGGAAGAAGGAATCATCCTTTTTTCATACATGAGCACTAATTGAAAGCTGTGGAAATCCCAACTAACCAGCAAAGTGAAAATACAAGGACAGTGAGTCACTACTCTAGATTGCAGTTGATCCATAACATTCACTGAGATCCACAATTCAATTAGAGATCTCATGCCAAGGTCGGACTGGTGGCCCCCAAATGTCAGGCTATTTACCTATGGGAGTGATACACTTATCTCACTGTTTGTGGTCTTCTAAGCAAAAGCACAGCAGCAGACTCAAAGCATTGATGCCAAGTTGTACATCACTTGTGAAGGTACAGGAACTCTGATTAGCTGTAACATGGCTTAAGATTTTGGACTTATACAGCTTACCAGGCAGGTAAAACACAACCACCTAGAACATGTACCACAGGACTTTGACTATCTCTTTTAGGGACTGGCATGCCTTAAAAATACAACAATACCCCTGCCCACTGACAAAATAATAAAGCTAATGGCCCTACAGACCCGCTGAGTACCACTTCATCTTAGACCAACGGTGGAGAAGCAGCTCGAGAAATTGAAGAAATTAGTTGTGGTCCGCATTTGCATTGAAATAAGGCTGTCAAATCGGAGTGATGTCTTTCATGCTTCAAAGCGCAAAGCCGGACTATGTCATTGCTGACCTTAATGGAGCCCTATGGTTTTCCAAGTTGGATCTGAATAACGGGTATCACAAATTGTTTCTGGCCCCAGCTAGTAGATACATAACCACTTTCGCCACTCATGTGGGGCTAAAAAGATACAAAACACCATTAGGGAAGCACTATTAGGACTGGGAGGAGTCATTAACATGAGTGAAGAAATACTAATCTTTTCAAAGACCATGGAGGAGCCCCAACAGATATTGAGAGGCACACAAACAAAAGTAGTGAAAAAAGTTCTTGACAAAGAGAATTGTGAGTTTTGGCAAATACCAAACACATTTTTGGGTACATATTCTCAAGAGGTGGCATCATTGCTGACCCAGATAAATCGAAGGATACTCACAATGCCCGGCTCACAGTGAGTCAGCAAGATTAGAAGCTTTTTGGGCATGAAAAACTATTATGCATGCTTTATCCCTAGCCTGGCAACCTTAACTGAACCCCTAAGAACACTGACAAAAACCCAGGTCAGATGTGAAAAGAAGTATGACTTCTCTGTATCTTATCAACCCGTCAGAGAAAACCCAGATGATTATTTGTCGCAGCACCTTCGAAATATCAAACCACAAGTTAAGGGAAAAGGTAAAGTCACTGAAGTGAATGTGATGACACTAGCTCAGGAGTCATGCAGAAAGGCCACAATGATAGAAGAAATTGCCTAAGAGACTATCAAAGATGTTGTCTTCAGAGGGTTCAAATGGCCATTCACAAGAGAGTCTGGAAGATGTTTCTAGCCAATGTAAGGGTGCTGGACCTCAAACAGATATAGTTGCTATGGAGCATTAGAACAGAATTGAGTACCACCCTGATGGGGTGATGATGAAAGGACTATGCATTGTGGGGTGTGAACTGCTGTAGGAAAAAGTAGTTGACTTAGCACATCAAGGGCACCAGGGTGTGGCCAATACTAAGAGTTGGTTGAGACAGAAGTTATGGTTTCCTGGCATTTACTGAATGGTGGAGAAGGCTGTGTGGAGCTGTCAACCATGTCAGTGGAGCGAGTGGAGCAGAAAGATCTGCTCTAGTAATCACTGAGGGCTTGTGTGACATACCATGGACAAAAGTAAGTGCAGATATTTGTGCTTTTCTAGCTGGACGGCAAACCCTAGTGTTTATCAACACCCACTCCAAGTTTCTGGTGGGGGAACTAGTAATGGCAGTGGCTTTGAAACATGTGAAATTGAAACTTGAAAAGATAATAGGTAATTTTTGGACTGTCCCACAAAATAATATTGCTATTTGTCCACTATTTCAAGGGAATGATTTTCAGAACTAGTTGAGAAAATAGGGGTATATCACAAGAAAAAACTCCCCAATGGAACCCCGGCAAATGGAGCAGTGAATCACTTTATGAGGACTCTGAATAAAGCTCTGCACAAAGAGTGAAGAGAAATAAAGATGTAAAGGATGGACCTTGCATAACATTTTGCAGATATACTGCAACAATCCCATTGTATTATGACGGTACTCCTTTGACAGTTATGTTTGGAAAACATCTAATAGGCACCATACCAGCTGCTCCTCAAAGGCATCCATCCCCTCTGAATGCTGCTGTACACAACCAGAAATGGAAAGTTGGTAATGATCAAGTCAGCTAGAAAATAGTGGCTGTGCCATGAAGCTGCAGTCAGGTGATGCAGTGCTAGTGCACAATAGACATCTCCAATGGAAATTTAGCCCACCATTTGAGGTAGGGCCATGGACAATCACAAAGGGTGAAAGAGACAATGGTCTGTGCTCAAAAGAGGGGAAGAGGGGAGAACCCTAAATGAGAAAAATGTCAATGTTTAAAAGAGTACCCAGACCTGATGGGGAAATGCCCCAGTTAGAAACCCTGGTGAGCCTGTGTGATGAAGACTTTGAAGGATTCATATGAAAGTGAGCTGAAGTATCACAACACTTGAAAAAGCTGTCAAGAAACATTGAGGACATTCAAAATAAGAGACAGATGGAAAGATTCACTGTACGGGTATTACTCACCCCTCACCCCGAGGGTGAGCTGTTTTCAAGAAGCCTCTGTGATAAGATGTGTTAAGGGACACTTTTTGTAGTTGCCTTTAGTTAATGGGTTTTGTAAGGTATTGTTGTACATTCTAAAGTGAGAAGGGATGTAGTGAGTATTAGAAATGGGGCTTCTGGTTGTTACAGTAGGCGTCCTGTGCAAGCAGCGCCCACCACTGCTAGTCAGGGCAAGCTAGATACACACTTAGACAAAACCTGTGCTCACCCCCTGGTAGCTTGGCACAGAGCAGTCATGCTTATCTAAAGAGGCAACGCGTAAAGTATTTGTGCAACATACACATAAAATAACACAATGAAAACACCACAAAAACACTCCATACAGTGTTAGAATAATAGATGATATTTATCTGAGTAAAACAAGACCAAAATGACAAACATTCAAACAGTAGAAGTTGAGATATAAATTTTTAAACATTAAACCAAAACTATTGCTTAGGTTACTTGAGGTTGTGCTAGGTAAATCCAATATTCAGACTGACCGCGATGGAAGGCAGGCCTGCAGGCCGGCTACAGAACCCTCTAAGGGTCCACTGAAAAAGTAGCTTGGATGGAAGAAGTGTCGACGTTGAGGGCTCGAAGTATTGAGCAGAGGAAGGGATGTTTTGCTGTCGATCGAGGATGTGTAGGTGATGCATTAGTTTGAAGATCAGGCAGTGTTAGGCATTGAGGAGATGCTTTGTTGTCAAACTGCAGGGCTGGAGCAATGCGTGGACGCTGAGCCACGCAGGGTAGAAGACACGAAGGAATCAAGGGACAATACATTGCTCAATCGGCAATGTGGCATCCGCGATTCAGGCAGCAGTGGCAATGTGTCGGCGTCAAGAGGAAATGCACTGGTTCCAATCAGCGCAATGTCATTGATGCATGGATTTTCTTGAGTTACAGCACAGATACTCACTTCCAAGGGCCCAGGACTGGATTGGCACCACTTAGCAGAGCAGGACTCACAGCAGACACAGTCCAGGTGCTGATTGCAGGTTGCAGTCAGTTTTTACTGTCCCTAAGTCTGCAGGAGAACAGGGTGCAAGCCATCATACCCTTGGAGACACTCTGGGTTCAGATGAGAGTGGTCCAGTCCTTCCTCGTCAAAGCAGAGAGGAGTCCTTCTTGGAAAGCAGTCAGCAGAGTGGCACACCTTGTAGCACAGCAGTCCTTTCTTCTGGCAAAATTCTTCACAGTTCCAGTATCGTACTGATTTGGATGGGTAAGAGACACAGTTTTTACACCCAAATGTGCCTTTGAAGTGAGGGTGACTTCAAAGAAGAAACTTTGAAGTACACAGATGTCTTTTCTTCCTCAGCCCTAGTTCCAGATTGTCAGCAGGGGGTAATTAACCCTTTGCACGGCAGTCAAACTGTACACACAGGCTCGGCAGTGACGGGCCTGAGACATGTTTAAATGGTTACTTCAGTGGGTTTCACAATCAGCACTGCAGGCCCACTAGTAGTATTTAATTTGCAGGCCCTGGGTACATGGTATACCAATTTACAAGGGACGTATAAGAAAACTGAATATGACAACTGTGTATCCACCAATGTTACCATGTCTTAGGAGAGACAGCAGATGCACTTTAGCACTGGTTAGCAGTGGTACAGTGCTCGGTGGGCAAATAGTTTGGGGTGACCCTTCAGGGAGAAACATTTTTCAACAGTGAGTCACTTGCCTCATATATAGTAATGACCATGCCATGCACACCTGAGGGCAGAGCTCTGCTGAGGGTTGAAATAAACTTGGTCTAAGAATGCTCATAGTTTTGCCCCTCACAGTATAGTGTGTCAGTGTGTGTACCTTGGGCACTGTGCTGCTGGGGCTCCAGTTGTATTCAGCACAACATGAAGGAGCTGGTGGGGTGGAGAGCAGAAGTAGTAAAGAGGAGTCATAATGTGCATGATGGAGGTTCGTCCCCTTGGGTACATAGCAACATAGAAATGATACCTCTGCCTATCATGGAAATACCTGGTCGCTATGTATATTCATCCAAAAAACGGTTTGATATAGATTTGTGACGTTACTCAGCAAGGTGCTATAAACTATCCTTAGATCATTAGGGGTTTGCTCAAATAAACTCACCTGCCCTGGACTATACATACATGCAAAAAAAGTGGGATGCTTCAGGACAAAAATGAAAAGATTACACCAACAATGACACAATAATTTGTCACCAATTATACGTTTTTTAATCACCACATAGTATTTAATTATTTCTGATACCCAGTAGAGGTACTTATGTATCCATCTGAAAACTGAAAACCTCAGAACAAAAAAATCTCTGCTGCAATTGTTTGCATCATTTTTTACAATGTTCTTGCTGCTTCCTCTATTTAAGGTGGTTCTCCGCAATTTCTTCCAATGCCTAATCCACCTCAAAGTAGATTAGGTTTCAGACGAAATTGTGGAAAACCACTGTATTTCAAAAATAGATGAAGCAGCAAGCACGATGTATAAATGAATGCAAACAGTTGTGGCAGAGATTACTTCTTTTGTGGTTTTTCGGTTTTCAGATGTATACATAAGTGCCTGCACTGGGTGTCAGAGATATATAAATAATGTGGTGATTACATAACCCATAAACGGTGACAATTGATTTTGTCATTGTTGGTATAATAATTTCCATTTTGTCCTGAAGCATCCCACTTTATTTTTCACATGTTATGCAGCAAGGAACTGGGATTTAAGAGTAGAGTGCTGTCAGATGAATAGAATAAAGCATCAAATGCTTGTCACTAAATTGTTGTCATGCTGAGGTTTCAGAGTTAAAATATAGACATTGTACGGATGGTACTATAACAAAAGTAAAGGACATGTATGCCCTAACACTCAAGGTTGAAAAAAGAAGGTGTCAATCATTTTTGTGCTTCTCAGACTCAAAATCAGGTAAAAAAAAATTGCATCTGGCTCAGAAATGGTAACAATTAGATAGATAAAAAGGGTGGCTTGATGGTCAAAAGAGATCCCAAACGTAACTATCCCAATGTGCAGGTAAAGAATTACAATCTCCTAGGTGTTACTACATACAGGTAGGAAAGACTGCATTTATTTATTCATTAATGTCACTGGATCTCATTCATCTCTAATGTGTGAGTGTTCAATTGTTGTTCTCTGTCCAGTGACTGGTTGAGTAGGTCAGGTGTGTTTCAGGACAGTTGTTATATAATGACCCAGTGAATATCATGCTCAGCCTGCCCTACCGCCAAAATGTGATTTGTCATTTTTGTTGACAGTTTTTTACATCTGATTGTGCTTTGTGTTCATAGATACGTGTGTAAAACTTCCAGGTGGGCATTGTAATGTACTTAAGCCTACATGGGCAAGTGATCATGGATGTTCCATTGCACAACTTGCAATTACTGCATTTTATGAGTGTTCTTTGGGTCTTTCTTATAGCGTCATTGTTTTTTGGTTGGTTTAGTGAACTAGCAAATCCTACATTTGCTGCAAGGGAAGTATCCTGACCCTGGTGGTAAACCATACAAGATGAGGGACTGACTGTTGTGGGTGCTCTTTCGGGTTGGTGTTTTCCAGGTGTCCAAAAAGACTCATCCCTCTTTTAAATGAAAAGCTAGATTCTTTCAGAAATAGGTGTCCCGATTTTAAAGATAATGTAATATTCTTGTTGGTTGGGTGTCACGAGCGACACATGAGTAATCTAATTGTGGTTGCTAGGTGATGCGTGAGGTCGAGTGAGGGTTTGTGACAGCCATACGTTACGGAGGTTTTGTCCGAGGGTCTTGGATCAGATTTCTGGAAATAAATATTATCGACAACCAAACTCATTGTGTGGCTCATTACATACCTCTTGTTGGTGACAAGTGGTGACCCTCAGAAAAAATGAGCCCACTTGCGTGCACGGCATACAGGGGTGGGATGACGGTCAGCTGGCCGTAATAATGTTAGTCGCATCATACCAGACGACCTATGGTGCATGTCCGTTGGAGTCAGGATCGGATCGTTGGAGCGACGTTTCTTCGCATTTACTGCTGTTCGGCAACTGAACGAACTTCACCAGGAGCAGGAAGAGGCGTTTCGTTGGGTGTGGTCTGTGATCACATGTACAATGGTGCTCCCCAGGAAGCAGACGAGTGAGAGAGGTGGCTTTAATGTGAGACAAGCTCACTTGCCTTTGCAAACACCTATTTACGGCGGGCATCTTAGATGGGTATTTAAAAGACTGATACAGTTGGTTGTTTCTCCATTTTATTTTGAGCAAGGACAAGGAAGTGAATAACTGTGAGTTGGGAGGTTGTTACTTATAGGCATTTATACAGACTACAGATTTGTTTATTTATTTAGTTTAAACAGAATATATTCAGAATATATTTATATATGTATGTGAATTTGCTAGACTAAAGTTTAGCATTTTTGCCGTTATGCAACCTGTAAATCCTCCACCTCCATTTTTAGAAAGCTCAGGTGAACCACAAACTGCATGGAGACATAGGTTTGATGCATTTGAGACTTATTTAAGAGCAATTGGAGTGCCAAGATTTAGAACTGAGCGTAAGAAGTGTATATTGTTACATTCCATTGGGTTTGAAGGTAGAGCCATTTTTAAACATCTACCAGACATACCTAATAACGAAGAGGAATTGGATGGTTATGAGGATGCTGTGAAGAAAATGCGTAACAGATTTGATGCTCTGCCGACCTCAGTAGTGTCTAGACACAAGTTTTCCAAGAGGGATCAGCAAAATGGTGAAGATGTGGACACTTCCATTTCTGCATTGAGGTTGGTGGCTGCTGATTGCCAATTTGGTGAGCTGTGTGATCAATTGATCAGAGATCAGTTCATATGTCAAGGTTTGGATAGGTCCATTAAGCAAAAACTGTTATCTTTGGATAATTCGACACTATCTGAATCTATCAAAATTGCGAAGAGTATCGAGTCATCAATTAAATCGACAAAAAAGATAGAGAAGTCCTTGGACAGTTGGGAAAAAGTTGGTGTTGTCCGAACCAAAATAGAAAAAGGAAAATTGGAAAAAACAATGAATTTTCAAGTATCTAGCCAAGGACAAAAGAACAGTAGGGATAGTAATTCAATGTTTTTTTAAACAAAGAAATGTTTGTTTCAGGTGTGGATATGCCTTACATGCGAAGGGAGTCAAGGCTTGTCCGGCCTTAAATGTTCACGGCAGAAATTGTGGCAAAACTGGCCATTTTGCGAAAGTGTGTCAGAGTGAGCATTCCAAAAACAACACAGTAATGTCGGTTGTTGAGGACAATGAAGGGTTGGTTGAAAATTTGAATGAGGAAGTTCAGGATATGGTGTTGGTGGTTGATGACAGTGGGGTGAACAGTGTTGACCCTGAGAGTTGCATTGTTCCATATGTTCTCATTAGAGTGAGGGATAAACTTTTACATTTGTTAGTGGACTTGGATGCGAGAATTACAATGATCATGCAGGAGTTGTTCTATCAGAATTGGAGAGACTGTACATTGTTACCACCAGATAGAGCTCCAATTTCCTATGAGGGAAGAAGAATAGACCTTCAAGGGTATTTTGAAGACATTATGGAGTTCAAGGGGAGACAGATTCAAGGAAAAATATATGTTGCAGCTAAAGGCTTAAACATTTTAGGTTGGTTCCATCAAGGTCTGTTTGGTATGGTATTACAACCTGGTACTTGAGATCAAGTAACAGTGATTAGGGATTCTAATGCTATTGAAGAGATATTAAATGAATATCCTAAGGTTTTATCAGGAGAACTGAATTAGGAAAAATAAAAGGATTCAGACATAAGATCAAGGTTAAAAGTAACGCCATACCAGTCAAACATAAACTGAGGAGTGTACCATTTAGCATCAGAGAAGAATTGGAAAAGGAGCTTGTAGGGTTTCGTGAAAAAGGGATTATTGAGCCTACTGAGTCTTTGCTATGTATCTCTCCTTTAGTTATTACAAAGAAGAAAAATGGTGATTTGAGAGTGTGTGTGGACTTGAGAGCATTGAATAAAGAGATGTGGGTGGATACACATCCATTACCGAAAATAAGTGAATTGTTGTCTACGGTCAAGAATGTAAAGGTATTTACTGAACTTGATCTAGCTAGTGCATACCATCAGGTTGAGTTGGATCCAGAATCAAGGTATCTGATGGCATTTGTGTCACCTTTTGGGACTTTCCAGTACTGTTGCATGCTGTTTGAGTTAGCATTGCCAGCTTCATTTTTTCAAAGGATAATGAGTTCTTTATTGAAAGATGTTCAGATTGTGTTAGTATTTCAAGACGATGTGTTGGTATATGCAGGTGATCAGTCTGAACATAACAGAATATTGAGACAGGTTTTGGATAAGTTTTCATCTTGTGGAATTGTTCTTAAGAGAGAAAAGTGCTTGTTCTTGAAACCATCTGTGGAATATAGAGGCCATCCAATTTCGAAGGATGGAATTTTACCAAAACCAGGATTGATAGAAGCCATCAAAATTGCCCCGCCTCCCAAAGATAAGATGGGCGTTCAGTCATTTTTGGGAATGTGTGAATTTTATTCTCATTTTGTACCAAATTTTGCCAGCAAGGTAAGACCAATTTCTAATCTTTTGAAGAGTGGTGTGACTTTTAGTTGGGATGTTGATTGTGATAAAGCGTTTGAAGACATAAAAAAAATACTGAATAGTGTTGAAGTAATTAAACCTTTTGATCAAGATGTCCAATGTTGTTTAACAGTTGATGCAAGCAATATAGGGTTTGGGGCAGTGTTAACACAGTTGAAGGATGATGTAGAGAATACAATTGGGTTTGCATCCAGAGCGTTAAGAGAAGTGGAAACTTATTTTTCTGTCATTGAAAAGGAACTGTTGGCTTATGTGTCGGCGGTTGAGAACTTCAGAAATTATATTTGGGGCAGACATTTCATATTGAAAACTGATCATAAACCTTTGGTTGCGATCCTCAATGGCACAAATAATAAAACTGGTACACCCAGAATTGTAAGGTTTACGGCAAGACTGATGCAGTATGATTTTGAGGTCATACATATCCAAGGACGGAAGAATGTAAGGGCAGACAATCTATCGCGTTTCCCAGCTCATATTGAAAGTGCTGGAGATGATGATTTAGCGTATGAAAGTTGCTTAATTGCCGCTGTTGAAATTGAACAAGTGTGTGTGTGTTCAGAAAATGTATGGAAGGAAAAATTGTATGCAGATAAAATTTTGTGTGAAGTTGTGAAGAATATGAAAGAAGGGTGGCCTCATGAAAAAGGTTTGGCGTATTATATTCAACCTTTTTGGAAAATTGCTGATAAGTTGACGATTGACGATAATATTATTTTGCGAAATGATAAACTAATTCCACCAGAAGAATTGAGGTGTACGATCAAGGAAAAGGCTCATGATGGTAATTTAGGTGGAACGATGACCAAAAGAAGAGTGTGTGAATGTTTTTGGTGGCCAGGTATGGACAATGAGATTGACAGTATGGTGAAGAATTGCACTGTATGTTATAACAGTGATAAGACATTTAGAACATGTACTCCTCCTACGATTCCACTGAATGTCCTTCTGGATTTGGTGGGACCTTTCCATTCTTTGAATTGTAATCTCAGGTATGCATATGTAATAGTTGATTATTACTCGAAATGGCCTCATGTGAAGTTTGTTCAGGATCCTAATGCAAGATCGTGGGTAATGTTTTTAACCGAGGTTTTCACGAATGAAGGCTTTCCTGAAGAAATAGTTACGGATAACGGAGTCCAATTTTTGTCTGAAGAATTCAAAGTGTTTCTGAATGAAGGCTCAATTAAACATTTGAAGTTTTCACTGTATCAACCACAAACAAATGGTTTGGTGGAACGTTTCAATCAAGTACTGGGTGAGTACATTAGGTGGTCATTGAAAAACAAATGTATTGTGGGTACATCTGTGCAGGCTATGCTTTAGTTTTATAGAACAACACCACACTCTACCACCAGTGTGTCTCCTTTTGAAGCTCTAAGGGGAATAAAGGCTTGTGTGCAAGTGTGTCTGGTGTGGATGTCCAAATTTTTTAAGAAGATGCGATTGGAAGACTGTGTGAAAATTGTCCAACAGAATGTTAAAGAAAAACAATTGTACAAAAAATGCATTTTGACAAACGGAAAAGTGTTAGGAAGATTGATTTATCAACAGGAGACTGGGTATCTATAAAGTTACCTACTTTTGTCAAGAAAGGGAGTCCGAAATTCTCTGATCCAGTAAGAGTGAAGTTGGTGAAGGGTAATGCAATAAAAGTTGAAGGAAACAAATGGTGGAATAAGTCAAAAGTTGTAAAGTTACAAAATTGGCCAAGAGAGTGCCATGACAATCATGAATTAAGTACCAAATCAAGTACACAGGATTCAAGTGTTTTGCAGCAGGTTGAGACCGTATTTCAAGCACCACCACGTAGAAGTTCAAGGATACAGAAAGTACCTTGGAAACTCAGAATGTGATCTAGCTTTTCAAGTGACATCACCATGTAGAGACAAAAGTGCGAAAAACTGTTTTAGATATTCAAAATGTGATTTAAGAAGGAAAATGTTCAATTCAAACCTCTATTGTCTTGAAAGAATGTTTGATTTATTTTTATTGTTGTTTGGGTAAGGGTTCTCTAGTTTTGTAAAAAAACAAAAACTCAATGTAATATTCTTGTTGGTTGGGTGTCACGAGCGACACGTGACTATTCTAATTGTGGTTGCTAGGTGACGCGTGAGATCAAATGAGTGTTTGTGACAGCCGTACGTTACAGAGGTTTTGTCCGAGGGTCTTGGATCGGATATCTGGAAATAAATATTATCAACAACCAAACCCATTGTGTGACTCATTACAGATAAACCAGTGTTTATTGATTATTTTTTGCTAAATTAGACAATGTATTGTAAGTGTTACACAAACAAGTGTGTCCAGTCCTGGCTTTTCATTGTTCTCCTATACGTCTTCCCAGATGTTACTAGATGCCCTTTTTGTGCATGTTCTATTAGTTCCTGTGGATAATGCATATTCTGCAGTTTCCTAGTTAATATATCTTCATGTATTTCAAAGTCCTCTCTCTTGGTACAGCTACTCTGAAGTCTAAGAAATTGACCAAAAAGGGAGAGGGAGCTTCTCCCTAAGCGTCTCAGGTGGTAAAGGTCAAATAGTACCAGATTGTTTCTGTCTGTTGGTTTGATGAAGGCGTCTGTGCTCAAAGGACCTGCATCAGGGATAAAGTGCAAATCAAAGAATGTGAGGTATGAGTATGAGTACATTTCAAAAAGTGATTTTGTGTATTTAGCCAATGGATGAGCTCAAGACCTGTGTCTGTTCCTGTGCCAAATAGTCAGGACTTGATCAATATATATCTTCCAGACACATACTTGGTCTCCAAAAGGGTTGGAGTTACTAAAGATGTGTTCCTCAAATGCATGCACATATAGACCCACCACACTAGGAGCAATGGCACTACTCATTGAAGTATTATGGCTTGGGGGTATAAGGGTCCTTCAAACTCAAAAATATTGTCTGTGAGTGCCAATCACTCTGATTCAATTATGAAATTAGGTAGTAAGAAATATTTTCCCAATCATGAAAATATTACAGTTCTTCTATGATACACAGTGTTTCCTCCTACAATGTACTCATGCATAGCGCCACTATGAGTACTTCATGTAGACTTAGAGGCAACTCTTTGAGGAGCTGTAATACCTATTTAGCATCCTTAAGGTAGGTCCGGGTATCCTGCATTATTGGTCTCTAAAAGAAATCACAGAAAGTTGACAATGGTTCGAGTGTCGAACCTATGCCAGAGACCTGGTGGTCTGGTGGATTTATGAATTTGGGGTAATGTATAAAGATATGGGATTCTGAGATCTGTGGTAACCAACAAGTCCACTTCTTTTTTGTTATACAATGTCCTATTATGGCCTATTCCACAGTCATTTTTTGTGTCATGAACCAGGTCCTTTGTAGTATCAGCTTGTAAAGCCAAGTAGTTGGGAGGTGCCCCTCAACAATTATAAGAACAGCTGACATTATGCATCAGTGTTTTATATTGCGATTTCTCTACAGGTTTTATGATTATTTTGTCATTCTGTTTCAGCTTCCTCAGAGCCTTACGTTCATTATGATAAGGTTGCTGAAGCTTCGTATATTCTTGATGTCTAGAGCATCTGGCATTTATCACTGCCTATTCAAATGCTACAATTGCTGCTGGAAAGGTCTAAAGAGGTAGAACAAATGTAGATTGTATACATAAACCAGTATACATTGTATCATCCTCCTGTGCAGACCCCTTTCAGAAAATTATGCTGTCAGTTTTGTCTTACTAAAACACTCTGCCAGTTCACATCTCAATTTGAATTTATAAGGTCGTGGTGTGTGCATAAACCCCAACCACATGTTTAGGATGTGTGTTTCTTCTACATTTAGTATGATGGCCAATAGATTGACTACTAAATCCAACTTTTTCTGATCTTTGATTGTGGTTCCTTTTCATTATTATTTCATTTGGATTGTCGCATTTGATTATCTTTTCCTTTTTTGGTGTGGGATCGTCCTCTTTCTTGCTTAAAAAAAGGTTGATTCTCAAATAATTATGACATTCTTAGTGAAACCTGACTTTACATGTTGGGCCAAGTGACGAATGGTCTCTGTGGGGGAGTTGGGGCATAACAATGTGGTGAATTTGATATTCTGTGGTGTCTACCTTTTGCCTTTCCGGTATTCTTATCCTCACTACTGTAGCTACTTTGGTCAGCCATCCGAGCAAAGTAAGTGCTGCACCTTAAGTTAAGCAAACAAAATAATACTTTTGAGGATCTGAAGTAGGAACAGCAGGAAAACACCCCAGGGGGCATTATGTTAGAATCTTTTCAGGCACTGCCTTGAGGAGTGTAAGTGCTGATGACTGATCCTTTCAAATACTGTCTGGTACTACTACTACTGATACAATCTTAAAAATCTGACAAACAACAAAATACAGTAATTTCGCTGCTGTGTGAAAAAGATATCATTTATCTATGGCGCAAGCTTTCTAATTTGACTGCTGAGGGGGCATTAATAGTTGTCAAACTTATTCAGCTCTCTACTTTTTCGTTTTGACTTCTTTGCATACTTTGACACAGGAAGTGATGAGAGGTCACAGACGATAGGTGCAAGAAGTTCCACGTGCCTCGTGGATGGAAATATGTCTTCCTGTTAAGTGACCAGAAGGTGCACATCTTTTCGTCATCTGACAGTGTCAAGTAGGAATTCATGTTACAAGCAAGTCTAGCAAAAAAGTAACCTCAGTTTGATCCCTTCTAACATCAAGATCATAAACTTTTGCCCACCTAAAATCATAATGCTAATCGAACCACATAGTATCCCCTGCAATCATGATTCACCTTTACGGTCTTCTTGGCATAGAAGACCAGCTCAGAACCTACCTCAGGTTTCTTTTTTTTAAATAAAACTGTCTAATGCCCATCAACACTAGAAAGGAAATTAAAGATGATCTTGTCAAACTTGGCTTCTTATCCTTACTGTCCTCAGTTTCCACCTCGTTCCTTTTCGGCCCTAATCAACAAACACATCTCAATAAACTCGCCCTTCAAATGTTCTTTTTTCAATTTTTGGATGGGGCATCTGCACTAAGTTTCCCAAGATAGTTTCCTGACTTCCATTTTTGGAAGAATTATCTTTTCCTTTCCTAGCCAAGCCTGTTTCCAAGTAGCTTATTGTCAAGCTCCCTTTATGTGCACTAGTGCTGCCAGACTCTTTTGCTGCTTTCCCCTGATGATCCACTGGGATTGTCGTCTACATTTCAGTTTTTATTTGCGGTGTCGGCTGCTCCAAACGTGAATCCTGAGTCTGTTCCACAGCCAGTGATGCCTGAGATGGTACCATTAGTACACTTCAATTGTGCCCTTTATCCTGCCCCTGCCCCAGGCAGTTGTGCCTGGTTTACCTGTGCCGTCCTCTGTACTCTCAAGGGTGTAAAAGTGTCAGGACTCCTGCAGAGGTATTGCCAAGATGCAAATTCGGGGCCCCATTGTCCCCCATACTTCAGTGTCTGGATAATTGTATCCTCCAGAGGGCCCTACTAATGTCCTTCAATACCCGTAAGAACGTGTTATTCTCTGTGCATTGAGGTCTGGCCCCAGTAGTTTCTGTGTCTATTTCACTGCCATTTCATGACTGCTGCGCAGTGGTCCCACCTCCTGCATTGCTATGCTCTGTGTTGGGTTTCCTACTACCCATGGTCTGAGCCGCATGGATGTGCTTCCTCGACCTCTTTCTTACAGGTGGGAAGGCTGCCCTCGGAACCGCACCAGTGTGCTGCTGGCATGGTATTGCTTCGGCCTGGGGACCACTTTCTGAGCTCAAGTTCAACCGTGGCTTTTACTCACTTCCCTCAAACTTCGCAATGTCCTATTTAAGCAACTGAGCAAACTTGTGGGTGGCTTTAGTTTCCTTTTACTTGTCATCCCAGACTAGGTTGACAGTTCCCCACGGCACAAATGTAAACAATTCAGAAGAAATTAACCAGCATAGTATCTGGTGCCCATTTGCCTGCATGGACAGCTCCCTGTGCCGCTCATTGGTGCTCCAGTGATGGTATGGTCCAGGAGGCTGATACTACAACCTATCACGTGCAGAAAAGGACTACCTAAGCAGGGCAGGGAAGCAGGTAACCTGAGAAAGCAAAATATGTAAGTGATCTAATAGCGCCCGATTACTCCCCTGTGATTAGCACAGCTCAGCTCCAAAGGCTCTGACATCCCTTGTGGAACTTCAACTCGCTAAGACATCTTTCTTCTGTATCAATTTGGGGACACTACCATTATCCTACAAACAAACATGTGGGCTATCAAACCATACCACAATCTATCTGGTCGCTTTATTTTACCCCCTCATTGCAGAAACTGCAGATCACTTTATATTTTTTAATTCTATCTATAAGAAGACCTGACAAACATACTTTGCTACCACCATTGATGAGGAATATTGGACTAAGGCTTCATTACATCCACTTAAGGATTTGTAAATCTGGTACCACATAGCTCGGAGCCTATTTTTTAACAGTTTTATTTTTAAGATTTTCCAACCCCAACGAGGAAGGTCTAGAAATGAATACAATGGTGATCATGCGCGCAGTACAGCATGAGTGGTTCTTTCATGTTACACAGAGTTACACTAATTATATGGATACTGTGATAACAACCCCCGCAAACCTCCACAGTTAATAGCTTTCAATTTCTAAAATACTTATCTTCTGCCTAGCAATTAAGCTTCAGTGGTGTTGCATTAATCTCTCATATATTCTATAGGAATATATTTTTTAGGTGATAGCGACATGTTTCAGGTCACATACATTTAGAAATTAGTGTATACCTTTTTAAATCTGCCTTAGGTAGGGCATCATCTATAAATGTCTCATTAGTGTCTGACACATAGTTCTACTGAAGGAAGTCATATCATAAACATTATATTGAGATTGGGAGCAGCTTTTAATTTAATATCATAAAATATTTTTTAGGGTTGTGATTTGGATGTGATTTTTTGTAGTTTTTAGTGCATTTTCTTAAATTGTACTGTTTTGTGGCTTTTGAAATATCAAAAATGTACATGACTGATGATGATGATAGTAAATCCGTGTAAAACCTTTTTCAGTGGGGCCGTTCCACAAGAACAAAAACAGTTTTGGGGGAAATTATCCTGCAACTACTTTTTTTCCCAAGAACCATTTGCAAAAGTTGTGCATTTTAATTTCTCACCAGCTGAGTCAGTATTTGCAAATTACATCTAAACATTGCAGGCAAAATAAGTGCAAAAAGACTGAATATACAGCTATCTATTTCAATAGGATTGCAGTTTTAGAAGGGGATAGAACCACGTGAAAAAATGACCCTTAAAACCCTATACCCCTACCCACCCCTAAACCCAAAAGGCCTCATTTTTGAGACACTATCGGCACAATGAGCCACCGGAGCATAATTATTTTTTTTTTTTTATGCTCCGGTGGCGCAGTGTGCAATCCCATTTTTACAAGGCCATGCAAAGCCACTTAGCGTGGCTTTGCATGGCCTTGTAAATATGGTCCCCTTTCAAAAAGAAAACTGTATGAAAGGGGTGTTCCATGGGTGTTGCTGTGGGTGTTCCCACTCAACACCCATGGAACGCTAGGTAATCTGACACATTCCCAGATTTACACATCTGGGAATGTGTCAGATTCCTACGCCACTTCAGAGGTGACATAGAAGTGATGGAACAGGGAGAAATATCTGTATTTTTCCCAATTTTTTCCTCTTTTTATGTGTGCTGAATTCTGCAGCACACATAGAGGAAAACACCTCTTGTGATTGTTTTTGTGAAGGAAGCTGTCCCTTCCTGCACAAAAACAATCATACACACAGTGCAGGCATCCTTGCACCATTGTGCAAGGGTGCCTGCATTGGCGATAGGTAGCCCATTTTGCTCCAGCGCAGGGTGAGAGGACAGAAATGCACCGAATTTCATAGATGCAGAACATTTCTGCCCTTTCTCGGTGAAGTAAGGCAGCGCAGCAAGAGTCATAGGGCTTGTAATTAAGCCCCTAATTTTAGATAGATAGATAGATAGATAGATAGATAGATAGATAGATAGATAGATAGATAGATAGATAGATAGATAGATAGATAGATAGATAGATAGATAGATAGATAGATAGATACAGGGAGTGCAGAATTATTAGGCAAATGAGTATTTTGACCACATCATCCTCTTCATGCATGTTGTCTTACTCCAAGCTGTATAGGCTCGAAAGCCTACTACCAATTAAGCATATTAGGTGATGTGCATCTCTGTAATGAGAAGGGGTGTGGTCTAATGACATCAACACCCTATATCAGGTGTGCATAATTATTAGGCAACTTCCTTTCCTTTGGCAAAATGGGTCAAAAGAAGGACTTGACAGGCTCAGAAAAGTCAAAAATAGAGAGATATCTTGCAGAGGGATGCAGCACTCTTAAAATTGCAAAGCTTCTGAAGCGTGATCATCGAACAATCAAGCGTTTCATTCAAAATAGTCAACAGGGTCGCAAGAAGCGTGTGGAAAAACCAAGGCGCAAAATAACTGCCCATGAACTGAGAAAAGTCAAGCGTGCAGCTGCCACGATGCCACTTGCCACCAGTTTGGCCATATTTCAGAGCTGCAACATCACTGGAGTGCCCAAAAGCACAAGGTGTGCAATACTCAGAGACATGGCCAAGGTAAGAAAGGCTGAAAGACGACCACCACTGAACAAGACACACAAGCTGAAACGTCAAGACTGGGCCAAGAAATATCTCAAGGCTGATTTTTCTAAGGTTTTATGGACTGATGAAATGAGAGTGAGTCTTGATGGGCCAGATGGATGGGCCCGTGGCTGGATTGGTAAAGGGCAGAGAGCTCCAGTCCGACTCAGACGCCAGCAAGGTGGAGGTGGAGTACTGGTTTGGGCTGGTATCATCAAAGATGAGCTTGTGGGGCCTTTTCCGGTTGAGGATGGAGTCAAGCTCAACTCCCAGTCCTACTGCCAGTTCCTGGAAGACACCTTCTTCAAGCAGTGGTACAGGAAGAAGTCTGCATCCTTCAAGAAAAACATGATTTTCATGCAGGACAATGCTCCATCACACGCGTCCAAGTACTCCACAGCGTGGCTTGCAAGAAAGGGTATAAAAGAAGGAAATCTAATGACATGGCCTCCTTGTTCACCTGATCTGAACCCCATAGAGAACCTGTGGTCCATCATCAAATGTGAGATTTACAAGGAGGGAAAACAGTACACCTCTCTGAACAGTGTCTGGGAGGCTGTGGTTGCTGCTGCACGCAATGTTGATGGTGAACAGATCAAAACACTGACAGAATCCATGGATGGCAGGCTTTTGAGTGTCCTTGCAAAGAAAGGTGGCTATATTGGTCACTGATTTGTTTTTGTTTTGTTTTTGAATGTCAGAAATGTATATTTGTGAATGTTGAGATGTTATATTGGTTTCACTGGTAATAATAAATAATTGAAATGGGTATATATTTGTTTTTTGTTAAGTTGCCTAATAATTATGCACAGTAATAGTCACCTGCACACACAGATATCCCCCTAACATAGCTAAAACTAAAAACAAACTAAAAACTACTTCCAATAATATTCAGCTTTGATATTTATGAGTTTTTTGGGTTCATTGAGAACATGGTTGTTGTTCAATAATAAAATTAATCCTCAAAAATACAACTTGCCTAATAATTCTGCACTCCCTGTAGATAGATAGATAGATAGATAGTAATGGCATTGCGTGTTAAAGACTGTGTAGTAAAGGCTGTTTGCCCCCTGACACATATGTTCCGGAGGGAGAAAGACCTATGAGACTGAAGGAGACCTTGACACCAGCACTCACAAAGAGTAGCTGAAGAGAGATGTGCACGAGGCAGTGGGGGACCCTGTTTGATTAAATGAGCTTGCTTTCTAAGAATTCCAGATTGCTAAAACTTAATTCAGGGAGTGCAGCTTGCTGTACTTTTCTCAGCTTGTTCTTTTCTCATCTTGTTTTTTGGCTTTCAACTAAGAAGCATGAATATCATGTTCTCTGTTATTTCCTTATGCGTTTTCCCGGAGCCCTAAATCCCTGCAAATAATGAGAATACATTGCTGCTGATTTTCACACACTTTCTCTAAATTCGGGCTGCTCCTGACCGTGCGTAGTTATATGCTGCTGTCGGTGGCATTCTTTTCCTCTCGCTTTGTAGAGATCTGTTGTAGCCGCAGGACCCCCTTGACTTTGAACAGAGCCCACGTGGCGGCTGCACGTGTAGACATGACGCGGTTGGATTACCGAGCCCTTTGAAGCGATTTACGTTGCTTTTCTGAAATTCAATAATGAGTGTTATTGCTCGGGAAAATTAGCCATATATATATATTGATGCATGTCCCTTGGTTATGCTGGCTCAGGGGCACTTAATAATCAGTCGCCGCGGAGAGAGATCACTTAGAAACCATCACGCCATTATATCTTTAAAAGAAATGTCCGCAAGCCTGAGAGCCCGTTATTAAAAGCATGGACGAGTTTTCTCAGCACTTAATTAAATACTCAGCAGTGCGTCCGAGCGGCGGGCAGGTGCGGGCGAGTGCGCTCACTTTTACGCGCGCCATCCTGCGCTCGCGAGCTAATGACATCCTTACAGCTGCTCACTGGGAGAAGCCTACTGTGAAACACCGCTATCTCGAAAGAGGGGGCGCCGCTACTGCTTTGCAGGTCGAGGGGCACCCGCCTGCGTGGCCACCTTTCTTTACCCGTAAGTCACCCAGGATGCCATTTGTCTTTCCCACATTCCTATCAGGGTTCGTCTGCCACATGAGGCATAGGGAAAAGCCATAGTATTGTAATTACATTTATATAGCTCTTACTATCCTCGGTGAGGCTTTGAAACGCGTTATGGCGGATAGCACGCTACTCCATGGCGCAAAAGTAATGTTTAATCATGTGGCTATAACTACTGTCTAGGTTGGTTAGATATAATGTTAGTTTTGTGCTCAGTAGAAACTGAAGAATTTTCTTCATTTTGAAGTGTAAACACATTTACATCTTGCTTCCTCTCCCTTGCCCACCCGTCTAGAGATACCTGAATTCTCATGCTTCACTCACTTGGTATAATACAGGGTTACTTTTAGCTCCCATCCTACCACTGATTCCATTAAAACAGTTCACCTGCTGCAGTTAACTCATTGTGAGGGGATGCATATTTAAGGCCTCCTAAGATCAAAGCCCTCAAATCGCCCACACACTGATGCCCCTGACTCCCTCTCAAACAAACAATTCAGCTCATGTGCCATTATCTATGGCCACTTACCTGGGTTCAGTATTAGGGTGGAGTGTCACTGTTGTTCTAAGAAAGTTGCCTCAGGAAATTCAAAGACCAAAAACAATCAAAAACAAAAAGGCCTACAAATATCACAGAGTCCTTCAACAAAATAACAGTAATTATTATCATTCCATTGGACAGTCACCTAGTCTTTCAGCAAAGTCACAATAATTATTAGCGCTCAATTGCTCAACTATTAAGCACGCTTTTGTAACTCACGACAAAATCATTATAAAATCAAACTTATGAATTTGCCTTTTTATATTCGTTTTCACACAATAGACTTGCTCCAAAACAATCAGAATAAACATTTAAGTTTGCATAGATATCTAGCAATGCTTTCAAGAGTTCACAACACTTAACTTCAATGCTGCTTTTAAAAATACTTCTCAAGCTGTCTTTGGAAAATAGTCTTGTATCACGGGTTTCTCAGCATCTACGAATGTCTTTCATAATGCACCAAAAGGTCACTAACCCCAAGAAGGCTGAAAACAGGGAGAAGAGAGGGGATTAGTCACAAACCGACTTCTCCTGGAATGTTTCGATTATTTAAGGAAGATGGAATACTGCTCGTAAATTCTCCAGCCGCTGCAAAAGTAATCCGCTCCAGAGAGGGAAGCTCTGATAAAGCCTCGCACTGAAAAGACGACTCCTGAAAAAATCACAGAACTCCAGCTGAACCGGGAACACCTGCAAGTGAAGTTAGACTGGAAGCCAAGTACAGGAAACACCTTGGCAGCTCTATTTATAGACTGGTGATGCGTCATCAATCACTTCTGATAATTCATATGAAGGAATTCTGGTGATGAATCATCAAACACATGCTGGTGATGAGTCATCAAACACTTCTGATGGTTCATATGAAGGAATTTGATGTCTCCATATACCACTTGACACACAGTTCCCAAATGGAACACTTACTTTTATCAATATAAACAAACATGCAGTGTAGTGTTCCTCACAAGTTAAAGGGAAGTGCTGTGCTGTAAACACATTAATGACATGTTTCATTGTTCTTCATACATGCTGATTTATTTTGTGAGGGTGCAGCAAGAAACGTGCATGTATGAGTTCGAGTCTTAACAACTGGGAAATGTTAAGGTACAGTTCTCATTTATGTTAAGGGTTAAGCCAAACATGTAGCAAATTGAGGATACATGTTGGGTAATCATTTATAATTGGCTATCATGACTTCCATGGTTGTGGTGATGTCATAATAAACACCAAAGTGTACATTTGAGTGGTTTGTAAATGCCACTAGAAACCTGAGGTGGCATCATTACTGGACTATAATTGTTTATTTTGTGTATTCTATAGTTTAGTTCAGTTTGATTTATTTGACATTGAAACATTTTCCCCCAAAAAATATTAAACCACATACAGTGCACAAGTCCTAACAAAAAAGAAGTGGGGGGACTAACCAAGTTAGGCAGCATGCTGGTGACATCATGGCTTGTGACATCACTGTGCGGTACATTGCACATGGCATCACAAGAAGTGGCATCGCAGCCCATGGCCTCACAGTAAGTGACCTCACAAGAGGAGACATCAGATCATAAGACCTCACAAATATGTTTAGCAAGTCTATCATGAATACATTTGAGCGAATCACAACATTTTACAAATGAGATTTTGTGTTGGGGGTGTGCCAAAAAAGTGATGCAATCCTGACACAAAATCTGGGCCTCAACTTATACAGTTAGGGGCATATTTATCAAAGAGTTGCGTTGCTCTTGTGCTATGCAATGGGTTGCAAAAGCGACACAACTCTTTTGCTAGATTTATCCAGCCATGCAAGGCCACGAAAGGTGGCATTGCTTAATCTAGTGTAACGCAATGCAGCACAAATCACTCTGTTGTGTTACTCTGCCCTGGGAAGGCATCCCATGGGCCATTTCCCCATACTATATTTACAAAATGATGCAATGCATGCATGCATTGCGCCACTTTGTTGAAACCTCTTGCGCCACATTATGCCTGCGCCAGGTATAATGTATGCAAGGGGGCATTCCCATGCAGAGAGGCTCGAAAAAATAACACAGTCAAATTTACAACATTTCACTGCACCATTTTTTCCGTCATTTTTAATGCCTGCCTGTTAGAAATTGGGTCTCTAGTTGGCAGAGGTATACACCCTTGTTCAAGTAGGGACCACAATCCTAGTCAGGGAAAGTCACGCACAATCCAAATTATCCTGTGCCCACCCCCTAGTAGCTTGGCACTGAGCAGTTAGGCTTAAATTATAAGTGAAGGTGTAAAGTATTTGTGCAATAAATCGTTCAATAACACAGTGAAAACACCCCAAAAATTCACCACACGTTAAAAAAAATATATGATATTTATCTGAGTAAATTAAGGTCAAAATGATCAAGATTTGATAAGCACAAGATGAAATATCACTTTTTCAATGATAAGAAGAGTCTTAAGTCTTTAAGAATCAACATATGTCTCCTGTGTGCACAAAGTACCTGGTATGCGTCAAAATTACATGCACGAAGACCGCAGAGGAGAAGATGGATTGAAAAAGGAAGGTGTGTGTCAGATTTCCTGACATGCACAGATGATGCATCGGGTTCTTCCCACGCTGCAAGTGCTTTGCGTAAATTTCTGGCGCCCAGTCCTGGATCCTCACTGCGATGCAGGGTCTTTTGATGCCCCGGGAAATCCTGGGCATTCATGATGAAGTCACAGGTTCTGCATTGATCCGGTGTGGCGATGCGTTGGAGTTTCTGTCGCACAGGAGGCGCAGTATCGATCCCTCACACAGGAAGTCAGGCTGTGTCATTCTGGCTCAGCTATGCATCGATCCGATATGGGCGTGCGTCAAAGTTCCGGTTGCAACGCAGGCGCTGCATAGATCTCCACTCAGGGAGCGAGGCTGCGTCATTCCAGTTCGGGGATGCAGCAATTCTTTCACCACTAGGATGGTTGTGCTTCAATTCCAGCAGGTTGTGTGTCGATTTTTGCTGCACAAGTAATTTCTTTGAAGAGTAGAAGTCTTTTTGTACCTGAGACTTCAGGAACAGGAGGCAAGCTCAATCCAAGCCCTTGGAGAGCACTTCTTAGCAGAGCCAGAGGCCAGCAAGACAGCAGGGCAACAGCAAGGCAGCAGTCCTTCACATGCAAAGCAGTCCAGATGAGTCCATTGGGCAGCCAGGCAGCAACTCATGGCAGGTTGCAGGATCTGGTCCAGAGTGCCTGTCCCAGGAAGTGTCTGAGTTGGTGGGGTCAGGGACCCAGTTTATATACCCAACAGTGCCTTTGAAGTGGGGGAGACTTCAAAGAGAGCTTTTGAAGTGCACAAGGTCCCCTTTCAGTACAGGTCTGTCTGCCAGGGTCCCAGAAGGGGGTTTGGCAGTCCATTGTGTGAGGGCAGGGCACTAGCCTTTGAAATGTGTCAAGCCCTTCCACCCTTCCAGCCCAAGAAGACCAAGTCAGTATGCAGATAAGTGCAGGTGTGACTGAGTATCCTGTGTTTGTGGTTGTCTGGGTGAAATGCACAAGAGAGCTGTCAACCAGCCCACCCCAGACATTATTTTAAGTGCAGGGGAATGCTCACTTTCTAAAAGTGGCATTTCTAAAATAGTAATATAAAATACAACCTCACCAATAAGCAGGATTTTGTATTACCATTCTGGCTATACTAAGCATGACCACCCACATGTTTACCCCTTTCTGATCAGAATCTACCACTCAAACAGTATATCAGGGTAGCCATAATGTTAGCCTATGAAAGGAGCAGTCCTCACAGTAGTGGAAAATGAATTTAGGAGTTTTCCACTACCAGGACATATAAAACTCATAAGTATATGTCCTGCCTTTTAGTTACACAACACCCTGTCCTATGGGTTACCTAGGGCCTACCTTAGGGGTGACATATGTAGAAAAAGAGGAATTTGAGGGTTGGCAAGTACTTTGAAATGAAAAGTCGAAGTGGCAGTGAAACTGCACACATGGGCCTTGCAATGGCAGGCCTGAGACATGGTTAAAGGGCTACTTATGTGGGTGGCACAACCAGTGCTGCAGGCCCACTAGTAGCATTTAATCTAAAGGCCCTGGGCACATTTAGTGCACTTTACTACAAACTTACAAGTAGATCAAATATGCCAAATGGGTATGGACCATGTTTTAAGGGAGAGTGCATATGCACTTTAGCACTGGTTAACAGTGGTAAAGTGTGCAGATTCCTAAAACCAGCACAAACAGTGTCAGAAAAGTGGAGGGAGACAGGCTAAAAGTTCTGGGATGACTACCCTAAGGCTGTCAGGCCCAAGGCAGGGGTTAAAATGGTGCACCCATAGTAACCTCGCTGCACTTTGCTGAACTAGCGTCACCATTATTGACCCTTGTGCAGCAAAGCGCCACAATAGTGTCAAAAATGTTTACACTATTGTGCTAATGACCGCCATGGGGCAACCGTGATGTCGTTAGGTAGTGGTAGAAGGATGCAAGAAAAGTGGCACATCGGGACCGATGCTCCACTTTCTTTTAAATCTGCCCCTATGTCTCCCCAGGTGAGGTGTAACACGGAGAAATATCCATATTTCTCCTTGTTACTTCCTCTTTCAATGTGTGCTGCATTGTGCACACATAGAAAGAGGAAATGCCTCACATTTTTGTTTTTGTGCAGGAAGGTGTTCCTTCCTGCACAAAAACAATCCTGTTTACAATGCAGGCATCCTTGCACCATACTGCAAGGGGGCCTACAATGGCACTAGGCAGCACATAGGGGCATATTTATACTCTGTTTGCACTGGATTTGCGGCATTTTTTTCAACGAAAATCCATGCAAACTTAACTCCATATTTATATTTTGTCTCTAGCACCAAAATATTGGAGTTAAAGTCATTTTTTGCCGGCAGAAAACTACCTTGCGTCAATGAGATGCAAGGTAGATGTTCCCAGGCAAAAAATGACTCTAAGGCCCTAGCGCCTTATTTATCCTCCCATGCAAAAATCATGCACGTGCGGGCTAAAATAATGGTGCAAAGCTTGCTTTGAACCATTTTTTAAAGCCTGGGTCATAGCAGGCGTAAGGGGAGCTGGGGGCCAATTTCCATGGTGGAATACCATGAAATAAGCCCACAGGTGCCCTCCCCTGACCCCACGGACACCCTCACCCACACCATAGAGACAGCAGAGGATAGGGGACCCCATCCAAGTATAGGTAAGTACAGGTAAGTATTTTATTTTTTGAAGTGCCATTGGGGGCCCCAAAATGGGCCCCACTACATGGCACTGGGTGCAATGGCCACGCCCAAGGGACCTTGGTCCCCTGTGCTGGCCACTGGGGTGGTGGGCATGACTGTCTTTTCTAAGACAGGAGTTATGTGGTATGGATGGTTTTGCATCAGAAAATGACTCTAGGCAGGTTAGAGTCATTTTTTTTACTCTAACCTGCCTAATGTAATTTTTGTGTGCAAAACCCCCTTCTCCCATACCTCCAGCCCCACCGAGTAACATCATTTCATTTTTTACTCTTGCCTACCCTTTGCAGCGGCTTGCACCATTCCATAAATATGGTGCCCGGCTAGTGCACAGAAATGGTGCAAGCTGGTGCTAAACCTTTTGGTGCAAAACTGCATTAGTGCAGTTTTGCATCAAAAAGTATAAATTAGGGCCATAGTGCGCCGGCACATAGAGACAGGAATGCATTGCACAATGTTCAGTATGGTGTATTTGACCTAATGAGGACCTAATGAGGAATGCCATGGCAGGCAGTGCGCATTCCAAGTGTGCTGACAGGGGGCATGGGCAGGGGCCCCATGTGGCTCCATCCATGCCCACCTTTGCCAGTGTGCTGACAGGGGCCCATGTACTTCCCATGCCATGGGCAATGCAATAGCCCCCCTGTGGCCCAATCCCTGCCTTTCTGCCATCCTTTACAAGGGCAAGCCATAATCAACACAGCGGTGCCGAATTTGGCACTGTCGTGGCTGACCATTCCTTGCAACACCGGCAACCCATCGGGATCTCTGACCCTGGCGGTGGCGGCAGTGTTCTGGCAGTCCGCCCACCAGCATCATAATGTGGCAGTCGGAGCGACAAGGTTGCAGTGGTCCGATGGCCATCATGGACCCCCGTACTCGTAATTAGGCCCATACCTACTAACATCCAATGGTGTAAGTGCATTAAAAAAAAGTATGGAAACTGTGATGCTGCATGCAAAGGGGACGGGTCGGTGAACATGAGTGGCGGGGACAAAGGTGTGTCTAAGAAAAACAAAATATTCTGTAAGTATTTTTGTTCTTTCACCTTTAGGTCGTTACATATAAAATAACTCCTGGATAATACAGGGTTGGACCGTATTCAAGTATTAAAATCCAAGGATGGTCCAAATTCAAAGATGACAGTCAAATTAATTGACAGTGATTATTGTTAACATTTATTATTTTCATGTAGGTACATCTTGTGTTCTTTTCACACATTCAAAATGTAACACAGCCAACTTGTGTTTCGCCCTCTTCTGGAATGCAAGCCTGGGGCTTTCTCAAGTCTGAGAGGATATAGTAGTGACCCATTGTGTAATCAATAACAAGGTAACCATCAGACAAAAATAAAAATAAAAACCCCATTGTAAGGACAGTAGTTATCCATACAAGAAAAACCAAGAGAGTGAAAAATGTGAAAAAGTGTAAAGGAACAACCCTCATAGGGTTGAGATAAAACATGCTGTAGAACATCAGAATTGTTTTGTTATATATTCATTATACCATGATCCCACAATATATGAAAGAATGTAAAATGTCCTAGCCCAGCTGTGAGAAAAACATGTTCAGTACCCAGTACATGTAGTTTGTATGACATAGTTATGCTTGTATTACAGTATATATCACACGTCCCTAGTCAGATTACATAGGATTGCTAGAAGATTATACCATATGCCCATAATATCTGAAATAGTGTAAGATGTTGTAAATGACTATGAGAAAACAATATCAAATATCCAGCACAGATAGTTGGAGTGTCAAAGCCAAGTTCGTATTGAAATACAGACCAATTGTTCCATGTCAAGTTGTGCAAAATTGCAAGCAAATCGGCATTCCAATCAAAATTCATTTGTATCACAAGATATATGGTAATGCATCACAGGCAAGGTGTAACCATAATATTTTAAACAATGCGAAACCAGACATTTATGAATACATACAATACTGAAGTGGTCCCACAGCATACAGATAGATAGGTTCAATGATATCCAGGTCGCCATAACATCAGTTTGTAGTTGGTAATGGGAGAAAAGAAAAGTAACACTTAGGTTAAGTGACTTGATCCTAAGTGCAGTCATGTAGTCAAAGCAGTGGAGAGAAGGAAAAAACCATAGAGATACCATGATAAAGTTGTAGAAAGAGGTTGATATACAAGGGACAGATCCCACCGCGGAAGGTAGGCAGTATGACATTAATCCAGCCACACCAAGCCCTGTGTCCCTGAGTTGATTCTTAAAACCATTCAGGGGCTTCTATAATGGTGAAAGAATCGCACAATCAAGTCACAAATAGAGAAGGAATATAACCGTTTTTCAAAGGAAGATCAGTATGACCCATAGACCCGAGCACCTAATGTGTGTGAAATAGTATCTAGCTGCACTTACCGTGCTTGTCGCAATGGATGTAAAAATATGTAATATGGTAGGTGAGACACTAGGTACGCACTGGGGACAAAGGCAGAAAGAGAAAAGCGGGCACCAGTGCACTTATTCAAGATAGCCCTAAATCGAAGAAAGTTTGATCTTTTGCTAGTCAGGGGGGAAAAGGGTGGGATGGGGGAGAGAAGCGATTACCTTTATATTAGTAGATCCCATGCAGTCTGTGGAGAGGATGAGAAGGTGACGCAGTCCTCTGTTCCTTTGTCCGTATCGTTTCGTTTCTGTGGTCTTTGGGAAGAGTCCGAAGTCTATGTTGATTATTATTAAAGGAAAAACACGTCGGCATGGGTGTTACTAAACCAACTGCCCTATCATTGGCTCACAAAGTGCCACCCCACAGCATTACATAATGAAAGGACAATATGCAATGTTTAGAAGCTGAACATCAGTAGCCATAGTAGCGCTGTAAACAACTGTGTATTAATACCCTTCTGAAGTGGAGCATAGGGGTTGAAAGTTAGACTAAGTGTAAGTCAACTGTCCTGTATTCTAACCTAGTGAAAGGTAAAGGTCGGATGTGCTGTAATCCAACTTAGTCTCGTCAGACTGATTTCCATATTCGGAGTAAAGCAAGTGTGATATTGAACTTAGAGAGGGCGGACAACCACGGGGGTATAATATGGTTTGAAGATGAAGGGTCAACTGTCTTAAAACTAACATAGTTTCATCTGAGTTATTTTTATATCATGTAGACTCGTTGGAATAGTGCTGCATAGGAAGTGTGGTCAAAGAGGGTAGTCTTATCTCAAAAGTGAGATCATATCTGTAGTGTGAAATAGAATGGAACATTCCAAAACTACTAAAAGAAGAACTGGACAGAAGGAATTGCTCAACTGAGCTGTCATATAGTTACTTTGAGCTGGCAAGGATAGTAGGTTGTCAAACAATTAGATGGCCATTTGTATAGTGCCTCGTGAGAGACAGAGAGAGACTTAGTCATCATGCAGCCAATGAATCAGTCCCATGTCTTTATTAAGGTCTTCTGTAGCAGCTTAGCACTTCAAAATCATGTAGCTTTTTAATTGTCACAATCGTAGATCACAAATGCCTCCTCTAGGGTTTTTATGTACCAGTTCTATTTCTACAAACTTGAAAGTTTTATTGTAAGGATGTATCTGGCTCAAATGTTCTGTAAGAAGATGACCTGCTCCATCTTTATGTATGTTTCTATAATGTCCCTGGATCCAAATGCGTAAGGCTCTGATAATGCTTTCAATATACCATCTGTTGCATGGGCATATGATTCTGTGGATAACAAATTTGCTATGGCAGTCAATCCATTCTCTCATTTCCAATGTTCTCCCATTGATAGAGTGATTTTCTTTGTACGGTCCATACCCAATTTACAGAAGCTGAAGTTATGGCAGGTATGAAATCCAATAGGTCAGGACAGGAAGGTAGATTGAACTGTTCTCTTGCCATAGAATGCTGAATTGGTCAGAATGTGTTTCAAAATCGGGTGCTTTGCGGAAGCCAATTTCTGGGAAAGTTTGAATGTGTTTATTAATTCATGGGTTATTGAGAAAAAGATGCCAGTGTCTCCTACAGATCATCCTGCTTTTGTCATGTTCCTGATAGTAATTAGCAATAAACCTAAGAGAGTCTGGCCCTCATTACAACCCTGGCGGTCGGTGTAAAAGCGGCGGTAAGACCGCCAACAGGCCGGGGGTAAAAAAAATGGAATTATGACCGCAGTGGAAACTGCCAACATAGACAGCCACTTTAACACTCCGACCGCCACGGCGGTACAAACAAACAGCATGGTGGTCACCGCCAACAGACAGGCGGAAGACAATGTACCACCCACACCATTATGAGAGGCCAATCCGCCACTTTTTCCGGGGCGGATTCAATGTGAACAAAAACACGGCAGAAACAGGACTTGGAAGGGAAAACTCTACACACCCCACGAGGAACCAGGACACCATGGAGCCGGAACTCCAAATTCTCCCTGCGATAGTCTTCCTGCTCCTCTACCAGGAGCACAACCGACAGCGGCGACGACCACGGTGAGTACTGCACCTACGACACAGGAGAGGGGGGAGGGAAAAGAGAGTGACACACATGCAACACCCCCACCTACAACCTCACACACAACAACACACACACCAATACATGCTGAAACATTACATTTCCCCCCCAACCCCCCAGGGAAGAACGCAAGGACAAAAGGAAATGAGTTGAACGATTGTAATCAGGAAAAATCCATTACTCAAAAATATATATACACTATTAACAAATATGTATACCAAGAATTCAAGTCCACGTACTGCACCTACATAGTCCGTGGACCACTGGGCCCAAAATGCATGGGCGAGGCCCACACTCAATACCCGATGCAAGCGGAGAGAACACTGCAGGGGCATCAGATCGAAATAAAACAGGCACCTCAGGGGGAAGGGAAGGGGGGGCACCTCAGCCGGATGAGTGCACGACGCCGGCTCCACATGGGAGCTCCATGCCCATTGAGGTATCCTGGGGAGTGCAAAGCCACAGTTTCACAAGTCTCTCAAGTGGGTGGTTTGCCCACTGCTTTATCCTGGGGAGTGCAAAGCCACAGTCTCACAAGTCTCTCAAGTGGGTGGGTTGCCCACTGCTTTATCCTGGGGAGTGCAAAGCCACAGTCTCACAAGTCTCTCCAGTGGGTGGGTTGCCCACTGCTTTATCCTGGGGAGTGCAAAGCCACAGTCTCACAAGTCTCTCCAGTGGGTGGTTTGCCCACTGCTTTATTCTGGGGAGTTCAAAGTCACAGTCTCACAAGTCTCTCAAGTGGGTTTTTTGCCCACTGCTTTATCCTGGGGAGTGCAAAGACACAGTCTCACAAGTCTCTCCAGTGGGTGGTTTGCCCACTGCTTAATCCTGGGGAGTGCAAAGCCACAGTCTCTCAAGTGGATAACAGTCTCCACTGTTTCTGGAGGGTGCTTTGTGCCCAGAGTGCTTCATCCTGCCGAGGACAGAGGTAGTGGATGCCTTTTTCCACTGGTTCTGGAGGGGGCTTTGTGCCCAAAGTGCTTCATCCTGCCAAGGACAGAGGTAGTGGATGTGATACTCCGCTGGTTCTGCAGGGGGCCTTTTGCCCAGAGTGCTTCATCCTGCCAAGGAAAGAGGTAGTAGGTTCCTTTCTCCACTGGTTCTGGAGGGGGCTTTGTGCCCAGAGTGCTGTATCCTGCCAAGGAAAGAAGTAGTGGATGCGTTTCTCCACTGGTTCTGAAGGGGGCTTTGTGCCCAGAGTGCTTCATCCTGCCAAGGACAGAGGTATTGGATGCCTTTCTCCACTGGTTCTGGAGGGGGCTTTGTGCCCAGAGTGCTTCACCCTGCCAAGGACAGAGGTAGTGGATGCCTTTCTCCACTGGTTCTGGAGGGGGCTTTGTGCCCAGAGTGCTTCATCCTGCCAAGGACAGAGGTAGTGGATCTGACACTCCACTGACGGTGGGGCAACATGGAAGCTGTCCAGGCCCCTGGAAATGAGCACCAGCCTCGTACGAATGACCACTGGGGATGGCAGCCATATCTGCAGTGGTGCCACTGGCACAGGATGTGGCGTGGCCACTGGCGGTGCTGGCGGCAGGCTCAGTGGGCAGCGGTGCTGGTGGGGGGCTCACTGAGCGTGCTGCTGGCGGTAGTGTCCTGAGTGGCGGTGCTGGTGGGGGGCTCACTGAGCTTGCTGCTGGCGGGGTGTCCTGAGCGGGGGTGCTGGTGGGGGGCTCACTGAGCTTACTGCTGGCGGCGGTGTCCTGAGCGGCAGTGCTGGTGGGGGGCTCACTGAGCGTGCTGCTGGCGGCGGTGTCCTGAGTGGCGATGCTGGTGGGGGGCTCACTGAGCGTGCTGTTCGCGGCGGTGTCCTGAGTGGCGGTGCCCGTGGTGGCGGTGCCGGTGGCGGTCTTGTCCGCCACGCAGGTTGGCGGCGACTTTCCTTTCCTTCTCTGGCCCTTCCCCACCTTGGATGGTGGCGCAGCTGTCTTGCCACTCCAAACTGTTGTCCTGGCTGAGCCCTTGGTGGCAGGTGTTTTGGCCTTCTCCCTCCGGGCTGTGGGCAACTTCTTTTGTTTTGGAGGTGGGGGAATGTCCTTTGCCGCGCTCCTTGGGACACTGGCTGCCCTGCTGCTTGGCGCACTCCAGAAGCTGGTTACTGCTGGCACCACTGTCCCCGGTGATGTGGTGGCTGATGTGCAGGGTTGGGAGCTGGAAAGGCGGGCCCTAGAGGACCGAAGGGGTGGGGGAGGTGAAGGGAAGAGGTCAAAGTTTGACAAGAAAAGTTTTTTAGACACACTGGGATGGGTAGATGGAGGGGGTTTGGGAGTGGAGGAAGAGGTAGTGGTTGTAGGAGGTGTCCATTTGCTGACTTTGGCTGAAGGTACATGGGCTGGAGGCTGTCGTGAGGTGGATAAATGTTGGGTGGGTGTGTGACTGCGTTTGTGTAGTTTGGGAGGAGGGCACACAGACACACTAGGAGAGGACACAGGGGATGTGTGAATGGTAGTGGGGGTGGTGAGTGCGCGTGAGTGGTGTGTGGTGATGGGCGTGCTGGTGATGGATGTAGTGGCTGAAGATGTAGTGCATGCAGGTGTGAGTGGAGACGTGACAGGGAGGGAGGAGGGAGGAGGGAGACGTGGAGGAGGGGGACACAGTGGAGGAAGTGGATGTTGGTATGTGTGCATGGGTATGATGCTTGTGTGAGTGCCTGTGGGATGTGTGGTGCTTATGTTTGCCAGAGCTACCCTTGTGTGTTGAGGTGTGTGCATGCTGGTCTGATGGCGTGCTTGGGATAGGCTAAGGTACTGGGGTTGGGTCTGGGTTGAGGAAATTGGAGGGGGAGGTTGGACACAGGGACAATGGCTGCCATCAGTGCTGAGGCCAGAGTCTGAAATGCTCTCTGTTGGGCTGCCTGGCCAGAATGAATGCCCTCCAGGTATGCATTTGTCTGTTGCAACTGCCTCTCTACACCCTGGATGGCATTCAGAATGGTAGACTGCCCAACAGTGAGGGATCTGAGGAGGTCAATGGCCTCCTCACTGAGGGCAGCAGGGCTGACTGGGGCAGGGCCTCAGGTGCCTGGGGTGAAGGAGATGCTCACCCTCCTGGGTGAGCGGCCACAGGGCACACGCTGAAGGGCTGCTGGGAGGGCGGTGCTGGTAGGGGGGGTGGCGGCTGTACCTGTAGATGTTCTGGGCACAGAGGGGCCCGCCACCGCAAGGGAGCTCCCATCAGAGGAGGAGTCGGTGTCGCTGGTCTCAGCTCTTGTCACCGCCATGGAGCTCCCCTCGCCCCCCATCCCACTGGTGAATTCTGAGTCCGTAGTCTCGTCCTCCAGGGCCATGTGGGATGCAGCTTTCTCCTGCTCCGGTGGCACAGCTCCTCCGCCTGATGATGCTAATGCACACAAGAACAGGGAGACCACAAAGAGGGGGGGAAAGAAAGTAGAAAGACATGTTCAGTGCATGCAATACCGCTACCGTTGGCGGACACTACAGACACAGCAGCCCTCTGCACTACGCCATGCACTTTGAGTTCCCTAATTGATCACAGGGACATGGGGTACAAGGCCTATGCCCGATTGCTACACACATGCAAGTCACAGGAGCCTGACTAGGTGTAGATGGCTCTTACCACTGATGGGAATGGGGTGCCACTGAGCCTACCTCACAAAGGGTCCTTGCCTACAAGGCTTGCCCTAGCCTAGGGGAACCCACAGCCCACCTCCCCCACCCAGACACCTCCAATGCGTGCTGAATCAGGTGGATGCGAGTGTACTCACTCCTGTGTGGCTGCTGTGGTGCCCTCAAGCACCCATCCAACTCCGGATATGCCACCGCCAGGATCCGGAACATCAGAGGGGTCATGGTGCGACGGGCACCCCTCCCACGTTGGGAGGGGTGCTCCAGTGGCGAATGTCCTCCCATCTTTTAGGGCAGTGGGTGCTCTGTCTGTGGTGGACCCCCAGGGCCCGGACGTCCTTGGTGATGGCACGCCAAATATCCTTCTTCTGGTGGGCACTGACCTACAGGAATAGTACAGGGGAAAAGGAAAAACTATAACCGTCCGGACCGTCACAGTCATTGGCCCACATTCCCACCCTTGCCCTGACGCACATCCATGCACGCCTCATTCCCCCCTCATTTCCCATCCACACCACTCCAAACAGGCATTGCCCATACAGCATGCTCACAGTGTACTCACCTGTTTGTCTGGAGGACCGTAGCGTAGCGTGTACTGGGGGAGGACCCCATCCACTAGTTTCTCCAACTCCTCCGATGTGAAGGCAGGGGCCCTTTTCCCAGACACTTGAGCCATTGTTGCTTCCAGACTGAGGTCACAGCAGCACTTGCTGTGTAGGTCCTCTCCTGTCAAAGATCAGATATCAAGTGAGTGAACAGAGAGAAAATGGCAGTCACGTCCGTGGCGGTGCATACCCTCACCGCCGGCGTACATCCTCAGTGGCTCCTGGGACCCATAGGGTCCAATGTTAACCAATGCAGGATTGCGCCACGGTGTTCGACCGCCTACCGTGACGGTGTACAACGCCAGCGCACTTACCTCATATCCCCTTGTGCCACATTACAGGTCAGGCAGCCACCATTTCAGGGGGCCACATGGCATGAATTTTAAATGCGTCACACATATCTAGGCCTTGCATACACACTAAGGGGGTCATTCTGACCCCGGCGGGCGGCGATTGCCGCCCGCCTGGCGGGAACCGCCATTTGGCCGCACCGCAGTCAAAAGACCGCTGGTGCCATTACAACCTTCCCGCTGGGCCGGCGGGTGCTAACATTGATAGCGCCCGCCGGGCCAGCGGGAAGGGGGCCTGTAACACTGAAGCCGGCTCCAAATGGAGCCGGCGGTGTTGCAGGTGTGCGACGGGTGCAGTTGCACCCGTCGCGCTTTTCACTGTCTGCTAGGCAGACAGTGAAAAGCAGGCTGGGGCCCTGTTAGGGGGCCCCTGCACTGCCCATGCCATTGGCATGGGCAGTGCAGGGGCCCCCAGGGGCCCCAGGACACCCGTTCCCGACAGCCTCTTCCTGGCGGTGAAAACCGCCAGAAACAGGCTGGCGGGAAGGGGGTCAGAATCCCCAAGGCAGCGCTGCTTGCAGCGCTGCCCTGGAGGATTCTCCCAGCCGGGGGAAATCGGCTGGGCGACCGCGGTCGGAATGACGAATGAAGCACCGCCAGCCTATTGGCGGTGCTTCTGTCATTCGCGACCCTGGCGGTCTATGACCGCCAGGGTCGGAATGAGGGCCTAAGACAGGCACATAGCGGATTGACAAATGTGTGCAATAAAGTTGTTTATTTCGTACCTCAGTGTTGGCGGACCCGCTGATCGCTGTTCTCATCTATAGAGCACGTCCGCTGGGGCAGGTGAGGAGATGGTGGCATCCTCTGGTGTACAGACCGCTGGTGGACCTGTCGACAATGGAAGAGCGACATGTAATAGTCACCTACAGACTTGATCGTGCCACAATCCATGAACTGTGTGCCCAGTTGGAGCCAGACCTGATGTCAGCTATCCGCCATCCCACAGGAATCCCCCCCTCTCTAGTGCAGGTCCTGTCAGTACTCCATTTCCTGGCAAGTGGGTCCTTTCAAACAACAGTGGCCACTGCATCAGGCATGTCCCAGCCAATGTTTTCTAACGTGTTGTCCAGAGTGTTGTCTCCCCTGCTGAAACACATGTGCAGCGACATTGTTTTCCCTCGGGTGGAGGATTTGCCTACAGTGAAAGGTGACTTCTATGCCCTGGGACATATCCCCAACATCATAGGTGCCATTAATGAGACACATGGGGCCTTGGCCCCCCCGCAAGAGTGCACAGGTGTACGGAAACCAGAAGAGTTACCATTCAATGAATGTGCAGATGGTGTGTTTGGCCGACCAGTACATCTCCCATGAGAACGCCAAGTTTCCATGCTCAGTGCATGACGCTTACATTGTGAGGAATAGCAGCATCCCTTATGTGATGGGGAAACTCCAGAGGCACTGTGTGTGGCTATTAGGTGAGGACATGGACCCTATACATTGTGAATAGTTGTCTGGGTCTAGGGTTGTCCCTAAGGGTTAGTGTGTGTGTGTCTAACAGTTGTCCCTCGACATTTGCAGGTGACTCTGGCTACCCCAACCTGTCACGGCTCCTGACCCCAGTGAGGAATCCCAGGACAAGAGCAGAGGAACGCTACAATGAGGCACGTGGGTGAATTAGGAGGGTTATAGAGAGGACCTTCGTCCTCCTGAAGGCCAGGTTCAGGTGTCTCCGTATGACAGGTGGTTCCCTATACTACTCACCAAGGAAGGTGTGCCAGATCATCGTGGCCTGCTGTATGCTACATATCTTGGCTTTGCGACGACAGGTGCCTTTTCTGCAGGAGGATGGTCCTGAAGGAGGTGTTGCGGCAGCTGTGGAGCCTGTGGACAGTGAAGAAGAGGAGGCAGAAGAAGAGGACATAGACAACAGAAACACCGTGATCCATCAATACTTCCAGTGAGACACAGGTAAGAAGACATCACTGCCTCCTACATCTGATAAAATTGTTCGACCTCTCATCTGTCTGTCACTTTCACCCAGTGTATGGGCCCTGATTTGTCACTTTCCCTTTCGATTTCACAGATGTGGGTCCCACTGTGTGACCTCTGCTATGTTACCTCATGGACTAGAGCTGTGTGACATAGGTATGTTGACAATACAATGGACATGGCTATTTCCCTCAGTTATTGCAAATACACAATTGTGAAAGCACAGATGGACTCCAGATTGTTTTGTGATTGAAGGGTGTTTATTTAAGTGCTAAGTAGTGGAGGGGGTTGTAAAATGGTCAGGGGTGATGGTGGAGGTATGTCCATGGCAGAGTCCAGTCTATTAGTCTCACAGGTGCATTGTCCAATGGGGCATAGGAAGTGGAGATAGGGCAGATTAAGGATGGAAAGGGTGACAAAGTGGGACATAAGGATGACATTCAGGGTGGTCTCATTTCTTGGCGGGGGTCTTGGCATTCTTCTTTGTCTTTGTCCTGGATCTCTGGGACCTCTTGCGGGGTGGTTCTCCATCTGCAGGAGGTGGGGTGCTGGTGTCGTGTTCCTGTGGCGGTGCCTCCTGTCCACTAGGGCTGGCGGAGGTGGTGGGCAGTTCATCGTCCAGGCTAGTGTCAGGCGCCCCTTGTTGTGCCACAGTGTCCCTCCTGGTGTTCACGAGGTCCTTCAGCACCCCTACAATGGTGCCCAGGGTGGTATTGATGGATTTGAGTTCTTCCCTGAACCCCAAATACTGTTCCTCCTGCAGCCGCTGGGTCTCCTGAAATTTGGCCAGTACCGTTGCCATCGTCTCTTGGGAATTATGGTAGGCTCCCATTATGTTGGAGAGGGCCTCGTGGAGGGTGGGTTCCCTGGGCCTGTCCTCCCCCTGTCGCACAGCAGCCCTCCCAGTTCCCCGGTTTTCCTGGGCCTCTGTCCCCTGAACTGTGTGCCCACTACCACTGCCCCCAGGTCCCTGTTGTTCTTGGGGTGGTGAGTTAGCCTGGGTTCCCTGTAGTGGTGGACACACTGCTGCTTGACATGTCCTGGGGACAGAGGTATGGGCCCGCTGGGTGGGTGCTGTGCTGGTGTTTACTGAGGGGGGAGGCTGTGTGGTGGCCTGTGACTGTGTGAGGGTAACCGACTGTCCGAGGTCCCAGATGGGCCGGGCTGGTCCTCTAGATCCAGTTGGACAGAGCTGCTGTCATCACTGTGGGCCTCTTCTGTGGGTGGAGTGGACATGTCTGGAACCTCCTGTCCGGTGACGTTGGGTAGAGGTCCTGTTGGGGTGTAAAGGCATCATTATTGTATCTGTCTGTGCCATGGTGTGCAATGGGTGGGTGGCCCTGTACCCCAGTGCATACATTATTGTGTAGGACCTTGTGTGATAATTGTTTAGGGGTCTATGTAGGTATCTGTAGTGGGCATGCATTGGTGATGGGTGTCCATGCTTTGTTGTTGCATGCAGGGCTTGGTGTTGGGATGTGTGGTTTGTGATAGTGGGACATATGTGAGGAGCTGGAGTGATGGGGGTGAGGGCGAGGGTGGGGGTATGTGCTGGCATGCAGGTAGGGTGGGGGATGAAGTAGTGAAAATTTGACTTACCAGAGTCCATTCCTCCAGCCACTCCTGCAAGACCCTCAGGATGCAGTATAGCCAAGACCTGCTCCTCCCATGTTGTTAGTTGTGGGGGAGGAGGTGGGGGTCCGCCGCCAGTCCTCTGGACCACAATGTGGTGTCTTGAGACCACGGAACGCACCTTCCCCCGTAGGTCGTTCCACCTCTTCCTGATGTCATCCCGTGTTCTTGGGTGCTGTCCCACTGTGTTGACCCTGTCCACGATTCTGCACCATAGCTCCATCTTCCTAGCTATGGTGGTGTGCTGCACCTGTGATCTGAATAGCTGTGGCTCTATCCGGATGATTTCCTCCACTATGACCCTGAGCTCCTCCTCAGAAAACCTGGGGTGTCTTTTGCGGTGCCATGGGGTGGTGTGGGTGATGTGTGAGGTGGTGTGTGTTGTGATGTGTGGGGTGATGTTTAGGGGTGTGTGGTGTTTTGTGCGTGGATGTGTGATGGTGTTGTGTGCCTCTGATTGCTGGTGTTGTCTTTGCTTTGCTGTCTCTCTGGCCTTCTTCAAAACTTTTGGTAGTAAGGGTTTGTGGGTAATGTGGGTGGGTGTTTTATATTGTATTGGGTGTGTGGGAGTGGTGTGTGTATCAGGTGTGTGTATTTGGAATTGTCCAAGGTGGTAGTGTTTTGTAAATGTGTGTGTATTTTGAGCGCGGCGGTGTGTACCGCCAATGGAATACCACGGTTGAAAGACTGCCGCGTGGATTCGTGGGTCGTGATAGTGTGGGCGTATTCCTGTTGGCGTGACGGTGGAGGTTTTGTTATCACCAGTTTATCACTGACCTTTGGTGTGGCGGACTTGTGTGGGTGTCTAGATTTTGGCGGATTCTAAGCTGTGGGTCGTAATAGCTGTGGCGGAATTCTGCGGCCGCGTCGGTGTGTTGGCAGTCTTCTGCACGGTGGTAAGCGGCATTTACCGCCAATGTTGTAATGAGGGCCTCTGTGTTGGAAGAAGTGTGAGATTTTTGCACCCATCGCTGTCCCACAGAGTTGGCTGTAGAACTTATTATTGAAGCGAAAGAAGTTATAAGTGAGGCAGAACCACAACATGTCTAGGATCATCTGATTTGTTTCCAGGAAGTTAGCCGGTTTAGTCCATAGTGCTTTACGTACTGCTTCCATGCCGTCTGAATGTTGGATTGAGGTGTATAGACTCACAATATCAATAGTGACTAAGATAAAATCTTCCTCCAATCTGATATTTTGAAGTTTCCATTGGATATCCTTGGTATCTTGTATGTAGGAAGGGAGAGATTTCATAAAATGTTGCAGATGTCTGCTGATGTATTCTCCTATTAGTTAGCAGGCCGAATTGATCCCGGCAATAATAGATCTTCCTGGGGTTGGTGTACCTTTTTTGTGAAATTTAGGTAACTTATAGAATGTAGGCATAGTGGGATAAGTGATGTAAAGATATAATTTTATTCGTTGTTGCCACTGTTGGAGTTGGGTTCGGATCTTGGTTTGGATCTCTGGAGTGGGGTCTGATAACACTGATGATCTGATAATTCCCGTAAAGCCTTCATTAGGTATTGGTCTATATATATATGTTGGAAAACCACATTACCCCCTTTATCTGCTTCTTTGATGATAATTTCTATTTTCTGTTCAAGTGTTTTCACTGCTTGCTGTTGAGATAGAGGTAAATTATTAGGCAGAAAAGTGGAGGTCTTAATGTACTTATGATGTTCTTTTCTAGGTCAAGCCATACCACTTAGCAAAAAGCATCTATGGTATTGCCTGGAGTTAATTGAGGACAAAAGATAGATTTTGGGCTCATGTTGGTGTGTTCTGCTGCTCCCGTATCAATTCCCAACTCTGTAGCTGTATCCATTATCGAACTGCCTAAATGAAAAGTAAATTTTAAAAAGTTAAGTTAATCAGTGGCAGCGCTCTATTGTACATTATGAAACCTCTATTAGTTAATTTACTGCAGAGGTCTGCGTGTATCCAGAAAGACACAAAATTAAATATTGGTTGGTGCAGGGGAGAATAGTGGCTTGTGTACTGTTAGTACAACAAGGGCCCAGCCTTTGACAGAAAGCACTGAGAACATGTAAGTCATTAAGTTACACGTGTATTACACACAGTATAAGATATGCTGCTACCAAATGTGCAAAAATGTTTCAGATAAAAAGGGTGCCTCCAAATGCAGATTTTAATAATATCCAGACTGTATGTAATGATTTATTTTTATATAACTGCCCTGAAAAGCACACCCTTTACGATCAGCTGGTAACATCCTTGCACGACTACTGGAAAAGAATAAATCTTTGCAATCACAAAGATTCATGTGGTTCGATCAATAAAACAAGCACCAGCTCCCAATCCCCCTTTGCACTTGCAGATTAACCAGTTGCACACATTTCCATTTCTCTCAGGCAAGCAGGCACCCTGAGCTTGTTTATTGTCATGCTGTCTTCCACTCCCAAGGTTTCCCAGCACAGGAGACTCCCTGAATGAAACTTCAGCTGAAGCATTTGCACTATCGAAATGTACCATTCTGGGACAGCTGTCTTTTGATAAAAAGTAGGGGAACAGCTTTTCATAAATTAAAAAAGTATGCGCACGTCGTGCCCCTCTGATCCCGCCCACTTTGACCACTGAATGTATGCTCCATAAACCACTGCTGCTTTCTTATATTTTTGGCTAACTGAAGATCACTTTTATTTATCTGATACTTACATAGTGTGGTTATTTTAGGTTGTTCAGACATTATCATTTTGCTCCAGGACCTCAACGAGCCTACCAGTGTGGCAGCAGACCAGGATTGTTACTTAAAGTCAATCTTAATGGCTGAAGTCATTGCACATTTCGGGAGGGATAGCAAATTTTTCTGAACAAGGACCTTCCACCTTTTTCGAGGTGATTACACAAGCCCAAAGGTTTCATTCCATTTAAGACTTGTGCAGATTCATTGTTTTATAAGCTGCTAATACATGGTGGAGTGGTGGACCTCCATACCCTTGTTTACATTTTCGTAAGCCTCTGATGGTTTATAAGGATTCAGCACTTGATGATTGTCATGGTTTTCTCATATTGAGAGAATTATTGAAAACCATTCTGAAATATTTATATTCAATGGTTTCCTCAATTCTAGTCTGACATACAGACTAGACAAATTTATGTTACTTTTTACTAGAAGCCATGGTTTTCATTTTGTCAAAATTGTTCATTTATTCTTAGACAATACTTATTGAAATCAGCAAATTTCCTTTTTCGACCAACTGGAGTCCTATCTAGTATAACAAGATTGTCTGTGTGGAGGAGATAGGGAATGTGACCCCCCCCCCCTTTTTGAGAGAAAAAGAGTGAGTACCTAAAGATGTTTTTTGGGAGGTCTGCCATGTAGAAGGCAAATAGAGTTGGTGCCAACATATATCGTTGGTGCAACCTATTCTTATTAGTAGGGAGGCTGCAAATAAAATCCAATTCAACTGGGGTCCATTTAATCTTCTGAATGTTTTTTAGTATCCCTAGGATACTACCCGGAATCTCCAAATATTCTAATTTGGACTACAGAATTTTCCATTCCACCAAATTGACAGAGGCCTGGAAATCCACAAAGCAAGTTGGGAAACTTCCAACTTCTATGGATTTCTGTGCTTTTGTCTAGAGGTTAAAGCAGTGGTCTATAGTGGAGTTTCCTGCTTTAAATCCCCCTTGTTCTAGAGCAGGGGTACTCACAAAACTTTTCCCAGGGGCCAAAAAGTTTGGTCTGTGATTTGACCGAGCATCGCATTGATGCCAGCAATAGCAGTCGGGGGGGACGTTTGCCCATAGGGTGGATGTAGGGGAAATGTAGCATACACATCTAGTGGCTGAATTGCACAATTAGCCTTTAAATAAAAGCTGGCCTGTTTATTTAACATATTTTTAACGTTTGTGCTGAGTCGCATAAATAACAGTCCATAGCTACTGTTGACTAGAGGGTCACATGTAAAGGTCACGAGGGCCGCATTTTGAGTGTCAATGTCCTAGAGCAGGGATACTCAAAGTAGGGCCCGGGGGCCGCATGCGGCCCTCCTGACCTTTAATTTCGGCCCCCTCATGAACAGCAGCACTAGGCTGCTGTTCACTTGACAAAGCAGAAAAATTCAGAAAGCTGTGAAATGGGCATACTTTATTTACACAATAACTAAGTGGCCTAGACAACTTATCTTTAGGAATACATTGAGTTTTAAAGATATCTTGCACTAGACATGTAAGAACACCATAAACTGTCAGCAAACTTCAAAAAAGTGTTTAAATGCATGAGCGTTTTATGTTATTTTGTGCCCACCCTTGTGCCCACCTTCCATGACCCCCCTACTCTCAGACTACTGGCATCAGTGCGGCCCTCGGGCATGCCACAGACAGTGTTGTGTGGCCCCTGGGGAAATGTTTGTGAGTACCCATGTCCTAGAGGGACCAGATGTGACTCTTTATTTCATTATTTGAGAGCTGGCAATAGTACTTTTGCATATACCTTTGTGCCCACATTGATTAAACTAATTAAACAATAATTTTTGGATCAGCCAGGTCACCCTTTTTGTGAATGGGTTTTATGATGACACCTTTCTAATTCTCAAGGTATGCCCTAGTTAGTGTAAGCAACTTGAATATCATTTTGCCCACTAATCTAAGTTGGATTTTATTATAATTGCCAGCAAATCATCGGAGCCAGCAGACCTAATTAACTTAATTGATGCAGTGGCATCTTCAACTGCTGATACAGAGAATACAGTTAGAAACTGATTACCGATTGGGGGGATCTCTGCTGATATATCATCATCTTTCCTCTCATACATTAGAGATAAATGTCCTACCCAAACATTTTCATAAACAATACTTTTAGCTCTTATATCCCTACAATGAACACCTAATTGCACAAGTGTTCAAAAATTCTGAACATCTTTTGTGGAAATGACAGCAAACATTTTGCTCCAATTGTTCTTATTATGTAGTACTTTATTCTACTTCATTCGTACTTTATATAGCTTATAGATTTTTCAGTTATAGTTGTCATTAATATGCAAGATATTTCCTTGTTTCATCTTCCTTAACTAATTTTTCCTCTCTGGACACAGGGCATCAAACCAAGGCACGTTCTTTTTCACTTGTGGGAGTGAAGCAGATGACTTTAAGGAAGATTTACACCCATTCCCTTTCAAAAAGTTAGCCAAATCATTTATTGCAGCTGCTTGGTTGCTAGTTGGGTTACTTTCTAATAGAATCAGACTACTAAAATCAATAAATTGTTTTGCAGGTCAAAAGTATCTGGGTATGATGGGCACTTATTCTAGCAGTAAGTCGTCTTGTAAATTCGGTATCCAAGGGCAATATTTTGTATGTAGACAACATGTCCAACTTCTAACTCTTAAGGGAAGATGGTCACTTCTTGTTAGTGCAAGTGTTTGAAATTCCCAAATTAAAGTGAAGTGTCACACTTGGACAAAGATATAGGGCCGGATATCCCGCTGGCCGTTTTACAAGTTCTATAGGACATAATGGAACTTGTAATATGGCGGGCAGGATATCTGTCACGTTTGTGACTGAGTATCCCATCCACCAAGGTCGTAATCAGGCCCATAGGAATGGGAACCCTTTAGGTTTCCTGGCTTAACTGTCTGAGAGGTCAGTGGACCTAGTTGAAAGAGTCCGTGAAAGAAAAAAAGATCCAATTCTCTAGATATTTTTGCATTTTCCCCACTATCTTTAAACTGTGGCACTTAAGAAAATTTGCCATCTGGATTGAGTAAGCTCTCAACAGTTCAGGGGGTATCTTATACTAATTTAGACCACGTAGTATACCGAACTCCTACCATGCTTGGCCCTCTGGATTTATGTGTTCAAATCTGTTTGTATCACTCACTGCAAAAGCCATGTCTAAGTTATCTTTGTCCTGTTCAACTAATCTATGTGGGTGATTCCTACTTCTGTGGGAAGAAATACTTGTCTAACCAAAGCCCTGTGTGAGAATTTAGAAGGGAACTTATATACCGCAATCAGACTTTTGAAATTGGTACAACTCTGACCTGTTGGGTAGATAATTCTTTATCGGCTGCTAAAATTAGTTTCTTAACCAAGTGGGAGTCCAACATGACCTTTGTTATTTCATTGGATGAAATGCCCCTCAATAACACCCACTTACTTTAGGACTCTTGTATCAATATCCTTTAGGGATGGACAAAACTGAAATATCCCCAACAATTTTGATCTGTTTAGGGGGGTCTCACCTTCTTCAGTTTCTTCCCTCTTTTTTAGTATGTCAAAATATAGTACTAAATGAACAGTTTGCAATTTTACACCCTCTGGGTATTTATGAGTACTTTGCATCTTCCTTGAAGAATTTGTTTTGTATGTAAATGTAGCTACATTTACATTGCTTTGATAAATCTGTTTCACTACCTATGGTTGCGTATCTTGGCTGGAAACTGAGAGGGGCCACTCTTGGGGGATGGACCTCCATTGCCATTTTGGCTGTTCATACCATTTATTCTGCAACAATAAAGACTACTGCGTGGATCTAGGGAACTTCGACTTTTTGTAGTTTTCCAGATTTTGTGTTTTGTTGTGTTATGCTGTTATATTATGTTAATATACCTTGATGAAGCATAACAGATCATACCAAGAGGTGTATCTTGGTGCTCAGGCAGCACATAACCCACAACCAGAGACTAATACAGCCATGTTTTCAACATTTTCTTGAATTCACTGAAATCTTTGCAGCAACAAAGATGGGGAGGGAGTTGATTCCAGGCAGCTGGAGTTGTGAAGGAGAAAGCTGTGCCACTGTACCTCTTGGCGCTTCTAGTAAGTAGCTCCTTGTCATTTTAATTTAAAGTGCGGAAAGGCCAATAGCCATGCAATTTATCCTTTAGGAATGATGGGGCTCTGACCAAGGCCTTGGGGGGTAAGACAACATGTCTTAAAAAAGATACACTTTCTAATAGGAAGCCAAAAACAATCTCTGAGAATAGGAACGAGGGGGAGCCTGCTGGAAGATTACTAACCAGACGGGCAGCAGTATTTTGCACCACATGGAGCTTAGAAAGTAAGGTGCCATTAACTGTGATAAACAGCGCATTATTGTAATCAAGGCAGCTTATAACCAAGGCTTGGTCCGCTGTTTTCTTTGCAGAAGATGGTAGACAAAGAAAAACCTTCCTCCAAAGTCTCATAGTGGCGAAACAAGTACTGCAAATTGCAACAATGTGCTTCTTCATGAAAAGTTCCTGGTCAAGTTTTACACTCAGATTATTGTTGAGCTTTTCCAAACAGCAAGATTTCTACTTGTCTGAGGAAAATGTTGGCTTGGATGACAACTAATTGTCTCCAGCTGAACAGCGAAAAATCTTGAAAATGATGGTTTACTTTGTCAATGTCCTGCCCCAGGGAAATGATCAGCTGGGTGTCCTCGGCAAATGAGATACATCAACGCTTCAAGCTTTAACATTCTGGCCCAAGGGGATGCCACATAAATGTTAAACAAAGTCTGGCTCAAAGTTGAGCCCTGAGGCACCCACTTGTTGATGGGAATTGTGCACGATTTGAATTAACCCAGCATGATCATCTGGGTCTGACTCTCTAAAAAGTTGGTGAGCCACAGATGAGTTGGAAAAATACTTCCCTTTTTTGTAAGTGGATATTGGAGCTCATATTACTCTCTACTGTCCACTTTTCCCTCATGCACGAGGTCTTTTATTAATATTAATAAAATTGTTATTTTTACTTTTCTTTCTGTTAACACAACGGGCGAGGTTACCTTTTTTATAAAATGCATAATCCACTCTTTTTTTTACAAACATCAGGAACTTGGAAATAAATATATCAGAAACTATTGCCACCCTTTTGCGCTGATTCACACCACTTGTTCCCTCTTTATTATTAGAAACCTCCACGGGGTGAATCAAAGAGCACATACATGTATTAATTGCCGTAAGCTCTTCTAAAATACTTTTTAATATCTCTGTGTGTTGTTTTACTTCTCATTAGGTAAGTCTGCAGATTCAAAAATCCTGTGTATGTTTTTCTGCATAAGTAATAACACGTCCAACATAAAAGCTCCGGGGACAGGGGAAGTTTCAATGTTTAACAAGCATTTGCAATGCAATGAGTCTCCCATATTTCAAACTAGTTAATTTTCATATTTTGACAAAACAAAAGAAAACATGAGGAGAGACTAAGAAAAGCTGACTTGGCAAAATAAAATTAAGTTAGCTTTAAAAAATAAAAACTTTGCAATTTGGAGCCTTCTGAGCATGTTTTTGCCAGTCACAAGCCTTCTCTTTGCAGGGCATTTGAAGTAAAGTTTAAAAAGTATTACCTCGATCACATCGAGAGCAGTGGACGGGCACTAATTAAGTTCCACCAATTAGTTCTTGATCCCTGCTCCACACAGAGAACGCAAGAGATGCCAGGCATACCTTGATGAATTACGGGACTTAAAGAAGAGTGCCCCGCAAACCAACAAATGGTAACCAACAGGTGGGCTCCAGGCCCTGTACTGAACACAGGAGTGTCTCGCAAGCAAGATGCATGAGCTAGAGCGTGCACTCGCAGGCTCTACCCTAAAAAGTGAAGCTGGGTAGCTTGGTTTGATAATGGATTGCCTTCAAAGTTAACAATGTCACTAAAGTTACTTTTCCCAGCAACCAACCTATTGGTTTAACGCTGATCTTACTGAAACTTGGGTTCGCCGACCCTAATGACTTCACATTAGACATAAATTCTAGACAAGGAGCTGATGTCCCCAGGGGCTAAAGTCTGCGGGGAAGAAGAAAGTCAAGGCTCTATGGGCCAGATGTATGAAAAAGTTTTGCACTCGCAAACGGTGCGAATCAGTAAATTCGCCCGTTTGCGAGTGCAAAACAGTGGTGTGCAATGCATGAAAGGCATTCGCAGACCACAAATAAGAAATCGCGAAAATTGCGATTTCTTGTGTTGCGACCTGGAAATTGCGAGTCGCAATTTCCGATTCGCAAATTCCAGGTGGCAAGGCAATACTGCAAAAAATCGCAAATTGCAATTTTTCGCAGAATGGAATTTTGCACATGCAAAATACCATGGACTGCAACCAGGTGGTAACCTGGTGCAAAATTAAAAAATGCATTTTTAAATTGAACATGTAAAGCACGCATGCCCTTATGGCATGTGTGTACTTTACATGACCCCCAAAAAATTTTGGGGTGCAGCAGTGGGGGCCATAGGCCTCCAGCACCCTGGGGATTTGCATTTCCAAAATTGCGATTTCTGGTTCAGAAATCGCAAGTTTGGAAATGCAAAAAATTCGCAACTATGGCCCAACAAGCCCATAACTGCGAATTGGGCCGGTATCGCAATTTGCGATTCGGTAATAGCATTTGTGATTTTTAAGAAATCGCTATTACCGAATCGCAAATGTGATACATGGCACTTTGCGAGTCGGTAATAGCGATTTCTTAAAAATCGCTATTACCGAATCACAAAGGGCCGTGATGATACATCTGCCCCTAAATTGTTACAGGTTTCCTCTCTGACCATGAGGCACAAGGATACCTGCCCAAATAGAACGATTCACTAGATTACAGCTCCTTGGACTTGCCTCCAGTTGTGAGTAGCAAATTGGCCAATGACTCAAGTCTAGATTTTTTCCTAAAATGTTTCCCCCCGAAATCCCTTACGGATAAGACCAGCAGGGCGATGTCTTGTACTGAAGGTCAGAGCTGACAATCAGAAGAGGGTGCCTGAGACATATTTGGGAGGTGGGTATCCTGAGACTCCTGGTCCATAGCTTCCACCTGGTCAGCCTTTTGGGGGATCTTCTGCCCTCCATGGAGTTTCTCCTTTTCTGATGAAAGACATTTTCTTATACAGTTTCCTTCTTACTCCAGGCATCTTCACTACTCATGACACACACAAGTTCTATTTTAAAAAAAATACTGATGGCTCTACTCACTTCTTCCTGACTGTTGGTGATGGCCTCCATTTCTTTCTGGTGGACTTCCTCGATGACTACTACCTCCTTCCACCCACACAGCCCATTGCCATTGTCCAGGGCAAAAATGCAGGGATAAGTAACCTTAGTGTCCTTACAAGCCCTTAGTAGCCACTTGATTGCCCCATAGTGAGGAAATCTTGAGCACTTGGCTGCTGCTACACAAAATCCTCAGAACATAGTAGCCCAGATGGCAAGTGAGGTACTGGAGACCCAATGGGAGTTATCCTCCTTTAAAAGTTATTTCAGGTACCCACTCGAGGCGGGCCTAAGGATGAGACACTCTTGACCGTTTGAGGCTATAGTAGACTTCCCATCAACAATCCTATGGCAAAGGTATCAGGAATTTGGTGCCCAGACCCATTTCGATCTTGCAGGGAGCAGCTAACAAGGTGGACAGGTTTGCAAAGCGTGTAGACTTCCCATGTGGCTGCGCTGCAGGATAACTCACCATCTCGGCTCCCCACCAGGTCCAAATGATGCGAGGAGAGCTGTGCTGTGCAACTTTTGTGGCACTCCTGTGCTGCAGGCGCTGCAGCCACTGTGAACTGCATGCCCTCCCCTGAGCAGCAGGAACAGCCAGATAGGACCGTGTACGGTGGGACGGCCAACGAGATCCCACAACCAGGATGGAAGTAAAAAAAGAACAAGCATTTGCAATGCAATGGATCTCACGTTTGCTCGAGTTAGAGCTGTTAACGTTGTAGATTCCTAACTGGACTTTTCTTGCCATATAAATTGAAAATTAAAAGTAATCAGTTGACATAAGCCAGCCAATTCAAAGCGCCATGGCAGCCATGAACGCAAGGGAGGGACACTAAATGGAAAAGAAGTTTGCTCACAGTCAAACATATCCGCAAATGTGCAATTTTCCATGTAACAGGGTTGATGGCCAAGGTGGTACCAAAACTGCCCCAAGGAGGGACAAACGTAAAGCATTTACCAATGATAAGAAAGGACTTTTGAAAAGCAAGCCCAAAAACGAGTGATAGTGATGGGTGTGCGGTGGGCATGGTTAAAAGGCCACAGATAGATTACAACAGGTCAAAGCGCTTGTGCACTCATCCTAAAAAAGAACACCAGCAGCTATGAAAGCCAAAGGGGCCCCAACAGACTGGTGAAGCTTAAACGCATGGACCTAACATGATGGTGATTCAGGCAGATTCAGGGAGCAATGTAGCAGACAGATGCCAGTGAGAGAGAGGCACAACAGAAGTCACAAGGGGAGCGGGTAATAACAAATTATTAACATTAGTGGTCAGTCAGGTTTCATATACAGAGTGTACAAGGCGGAGCAAACCATGCACATAGCACACACAGAACACTTGTAGGTAGCAGCGGAGCTACAGAGAGAAGAAGAAATCTTTGCTCCAGCTGAGAAAATTGTCATTGGTGTGTATATAGCTATAATCAGGGAAAGACCCACAGGGTAAAAAAGATCACAATTATGTCACTAATACCTTTAAGAAGCTACCCCTAATCCACCATACCTAATTCCAGGCACCTGCATATCTGCCTCTTGTAACATGCCACTGGACAGACTAGTTCCGTTACTCAGTTTTTAACATGAACCAACACTGAGCTTGATGGAGTTTCCTCTATATCAAAAGATTATTCCACATACACCATATACAAACTTCCATATGTTAGGTTGTGCTAAACTTACTCACAGGATGCAGCATGATGGACGCCCCTTTCCACATCTCACCACTTCCATCAATGAATGAGGGTCAGTGGTAAAGGCGGGAAAAATGGAATGGCTAAGAAAGAAAACAGACACAACTCCACCACTGTGCTTCATCACTTTTGCAGGTCAAGAAGGTCTGAGGGGCATAGTGGGTCTCTGTAAGACAAAGAGATAGCTAAAGTAACATGCCAATCATTGTGTTAAACATAACTCTAATTGTGATACATACACCTTAGCAGTATCCAGGCTACTAATGATGTGATTCTGCAGCTATGGTGCTTTCTGCATAATTATGGATCTGTCGCAGCTGCCACGATAGCACACTACATTAACACCTTTTGTGAATACATAGATGCACATTCCTTTCTCAAAAGTCCTCATCATTCTTGCAGTCACTGCTCTTATTGAGAAATCATCATTCTTCAAGAGAAGCTTGTAAACGCATTTGATGCATTGGCGTCAATAATATCAAGATTTCGCTTAGACTCTTAAACAGTGATATTTACATAATAACTGAAAGGGTGTTTTCTGTATACAAGATACATCACATGCATTTAAAGATACAAAAGATACATTAGAATCTTTAAAAAAAACAAGCCGCACAAGGTTGTTTTTGCCTTACAGTATGCTTTACAGGCACCGAAGATGCACTTTGTCCCCTTGAATCCTTTCAAAGCTATATATAACTCGATTGCAACCCTACGGTCTTGTCAAGCGGCAATGAGTGAGAGAGTGACAATTCATTCACTATTGTCTTTACAAAATGTTGAATTGCCTGAGCCTTTACCATGTAACAGCTGCTCTTCATTAATATATGAAATCATTTATTTTCCTATCATGAGGTGGAAATTCGAGTACTGTTCAAAGCTAAACTGCACTAACTTAGGAAAAATACAGAGCTCTATCAGTGCAAAAACACAGTTTAAATGTGAATATTCATTTAATGGCTCAACTGCGTTCTTAAACAGATCAGATTGTAACAACCCATGAGGTACTTAACATTTGTAAGCATAGTACCTTGAATTCAGTGTGTGGCTTCATCTTTCCGGGAAACAAGTGTTGTCGTGCTGTGACACATAAACCTAACATTTCTATGGTTTGCAGGCTGGTTACAAATGGGTCTTACTTGATTCGTCTTGCCAAGACACGAAGTGGTAGATATACAAACATTTTGCGCTGGGTTTAACCAGCACAAAATGTTTTTTCATAATTTACTTTCCAGTGCAAAACTTGTTTTGTACTGGAAAGTACTCTAAAAGTAGCATAAAGCAGCGAGAATCCCTGCTTTGCAGTACTTAGCTCAAAAGGGTGTTACATGGGCGTTCCTATGCAACCATCTATGCCTTCTGATGCGAAACCCTATCTACCTATGTGCCAAAAGTTAACGTCATTTGAAAGCAGGTGTTAAAAGGAGAAATGTTTTCATTTCTTCTTTCTGTTCTGACTTTGCATGTGTGCTGCACTGTAGGAAAAGTTTGAAAGTGTGTCTAAGCACAGTATTGTGTACCGGAAGGGTATCCTTCCAGTCCAACACTTATGTTAAACTCATGCACACACCCCTGCACTATGGCACAAAAGTGTGTGCATGGCGCATGGCAGCTGAAATCAACGCAGGAGCTAGGGAGAGGGGAGGAGCGAGCCATATCTTTGTAGATATGGCGCTCTCCAGCTCCCTCTCTGTCACGCAGAGCAAGCAGCATTTTTGGCTGCTGCACTGCATTGCCTGACAATTTAGTAAATCTGCCCTAATGTTCTTTACTGACCCGTTTCATTCAAATGCTAACAGTACATAAATATACTAACAGTGTTGACTTTAAATATCTTCCGTGAAGTTACCACGTTTTCTTTGGTGGTCAATCTTGACAAATCAGCACATATAATTTGAGTACTACTACCATAAGGCATACAGATTACACTTTCAGCTGTCTATTATACACTAGACACAGCATGGCGCACGACACTGGTAAGATGGCTGCTTGATACAGCTTATCTGCCTAAGGTAATTGATGCGCTAAGCACTATTTTACATATTTCCAACACAACATATATAACAACTCTAATAAAGTAAGCGAGTACATTATTAAAAGCTCATCACACCTTGGGTTCGGTCTCTAAAGCCCTTGGGTTGTTCACATCCGCAGTTTTTCCAGGCATGACTCTGATTTTTGTCATCAGGGGAGAGATGTATCTTCTGTAGCAATTCATTCAAAACTGTTGCTAGCATTGCTGACATTGGTTCAACTATGTTTGTTATGATAATGGTGCATGAAATTCAACTGTTTTCTGTGAACTTGACTGAAAAACTTGGCCCAGGATCTTACTTTTTAATTCCTCTCAGCATGCGCTTCTTTTCCTCAATGCGTATTGCTCTTGACGGCTACTCTACCATCGACTATAAGCCCTTAGTTCCCAAAACAGCATTGGCTGTGTACAAAGCAGGGCTGGCTTTAGTGCTTGTGATGCCTGGTGCAACAGTCTTTTTTGACCCACCCCCCTCCGCCCATGACCTCCTCCTCAGATTCCCTCACTACCACCCAGCAAAAGTGTCCCTTATCTCTCTAAAGCCCCCCTCTCACATACATTTCACTTGTTTTAAAGCACAGGTAAAGGCTGGCTTTACTAATGCACCTAGCTATCCACATAAAATAAGAACCCATTGTTTACAACAGACATATTAACCCTCTATGCTACTTTATGGCGAGTTAAAACTGCCACTAGAGACCTGTCTCTCTAGCAGGAAAATGAATCACAAGAGTTATCTTGACATTTTTATTGCTATCTGAAAGCTGGATACACAAGGAACTCTGCAGCAGTTGATTTAAATTTTAAAGTTAATGCTCAACAGAGTGCCCTCCCCCGAGATCAGTGTGCCCCCTCCAGGTCAGCACCCAGAGCGGCCACACCAGTCGCACCCCCCCTAAAGCCGGCCCTGGTACAAAGCACTGTGTAACATTAGTCACTGTACAGACTGATGTTGGGTGTGCCTGTAGCTGCTCTTCTTCTACAAGTATCACTTCTGTTTTCAACCAATCTCAACAACTTTGAACAAATTTGGCAAGATGGAACAATGATGGAACAATGATTGAACAATGCCATTTCTTTGGCACGTTGTCCGTTTGTCTACAGAACATCCATTTGCAGAGGTAAAGTTTGTTCTCAAGTTCATTGGTGATTTGCTCCACCTTTGAACAAGACATGACTACAGGTACCACCATTAATTTCTGATAAATGTCAGTGTTGTGCTCTCTTCCCTAGACTTGTTCTTACCATGCCATTATTTATCAATTTTGTACCTTTTGAGGCAAAAGTGGCACAAACTTACAAAATACAATTATATTTTGTAAGTTTGCACCGCTTTTGCGTAAAAAAATGACATAAATGCAGCGCTAAAAAGTATAAATATGGGCCTTAATTGCCAGCAAAGTTGTATCCCTCTCCTGGAAGTTGGTTTATGAGGTCACCTCCCTGGGTGGAGTTGCTGGAAGAAATTTCAAATTAGTATACTCTAACTGCACATCTCTATGTTTCCATACCTTTTGCCCAAAGGGTATAGGTTTCTATACCTTTAGCCCCAGAGGCCAAGATGCCTCTGATGGCTAGGTAATCTACTGGCTGTGCCATACCTAATATGAGGGTGTGAACGGTACAGTTAGGGATCTGAAGACACATCTCTCAAATAAGAATCTAATCATTGTTGCCTGCTTGATTAAAGATTTACTTGATTCCCTACCTTCCACTCCCCTCTTAAACCATCTCTCTTCTGTCAAAACCTGCACCCCCCAAGGCACAGTCCTGTGTTGCTTGTTCCTTCTATATAAATAACTCCCATATATTTATTGTTTGGTTGTATACCACACAAAATAGAAAGAAATAATGTAGTTTAATCACAAAGAGGCATTTTTGCATATGTTTTAGTAGGATTTTTTGTATGAGTGAGGAGCTTTACAGCTTGTCTTTGCAATGCTCAGGAAATAATTGGACGCTGATTTCTTAGTATATTTAGGTTTTTTTATCGTTCACTGAGAGATTGTTGATTGAACAAAGGGCAGGTCTTAAATTTGCCACGTTTTGTGATGTTTAGTATGCGTGCACTCAATTAATCAAAACAACATGTGAGGAGCCAGTCACAACCGATTTTTAAATTTCCCTCGGAAGAAATTCTTTTTTCACTAAAAAACAATGTAATTTGAGCGAAGTAGAGAAAAAAATGAATCCCCGTTAATTTGGGGTTTTTAAACCAGTCTTGCTTGTGCAGCAGACAAAGAAAAGCAGCAGGGGAAGACAGAGAGTGAGAGAGAGAGAGAAATAAAGCAGGAGAAAAGTGGGTGGAAGAAAGAAATTGGGAAGAAGAGAGAAAAGTAAAGTGGAAGACAAAGAAAAAACGCAAGCTGGTTACAAAGTGCTGGGCGACAGAAATAGTGTGAGACTTAGGGCCTCATTTACTAGGCCTGTAGCACAGAGCGGGGCAGCAAGTACCTTGTTGTACCACCCTGCACCACCGGGAAAGAGCAGAAATGTGTCTGATGTAGAAGACATGGCGCATTTCTGTCCTGTCCTCCTGGTGCACAAACAGCAGCCTGTCGCCAATGCACGCACCCTTGCACCGTGGTGCAGGGATCCCTGAGTTGTGGGGATGACCTCCATAAAAACAATCACAAGATGTTTTCCTCTTTCTAGCGGAAAAAATATGGAGAAATTGAGATATTTCTTCCCGTTGCATCACTCTTACGCCACCTGTGAGGTGGCGTAGGAATCTGACACATACCCAGACTTGTAAATCGGGGAATGCGTCAGATTCGTTCGGGTTCCATGGGTGTTGCATAGGAACAACCCACGCAACACCCACAGAACGCCTCTTTCACACAGTGTTATGCATGAAAGGGGTCCATATTTACAAGGCCATGAAAAGCCACGCAAGGTGGCTTTGTGTGGCCTTGTAACTATGGGATGGAACACTGTGCCACAGGAGTGTCAAAAAAATTACTCTCTTGTGGTGCAGTGTGCTGCTAGGGCCTCGTAAATGAGACCATGAATGAGCTAGGTGTGTGTATCACTTAGGGGGCCAAAGGTTTATTTTATTTCATTCTTATTTAAAAAAATTGTGAGAACTTAACCCAGGCGCTCATTTGGTCAAATACAACCTTCTTTATTCTTCTGAGTGGAGACAGTGAAACCTTGAGTCAGGATGTTCGTCCTTCTGTTCTGGTGTTTGAGCATTCGCTGGAACACCAGAAGAGGCTCCCTAGCAATCCTTGCACTGCTTACATGCTAAACATAGCATGTAAGCAGCATCAGGATTGGTCTGAGTGGCAGTGACTGTGCAGTTTCTCCAGCCTGGCTGTGTGCCAAATACACATGTGCACTTAGAGTGCACAATCCCTCATCCTCTCTCCCTGCACATTCTGGCTGAGCCAGCAGCAGAAAAATAACACAATATTCAAATATCGTTTAATTTTTGTGTTGCTGGCTCTTAGCCAGTGGGGCGACGCTCCTCCACCATTGCGGAGGCTCTGCCCATTTGTGGCCTCGAGCTGCTTTGAAATGGCCTTAGGCTGCTATAAGCTGCACACAAGCAAACTGACATTGGGATACTGATATTTAGAGAGACTGGCAGGGATAATGTGGAATGGGGCACTGACTTTGACACTGTAATAATGAGTTTTTAATGTCTGTGCTTCACTGTTACTGATGAGGATACTGGAATCATAGCACTGACAGAGGGACGCCAACATGGAGACAATAGGGCATGCACATGAATTTACTTACACTAAGAAATTGAAACAGCAACAATGAAAGGAGGTCAATTGGACAGTGGCACACTTCTACTAGGGCATTGAACTGCAAATCCTTATACAAGGACTTACTTAGGGCCTGATTTAGATTTTGATGGTGTTACCGCCAGCAGCGGACCCGATAAGACCATCAAGTCACCAATGTTCCTCCCGTCATATTTACATCTATTGCGACTGAACCGCAGACGTCCACAACGGAGTGTACTCGGTTGTGCCAGCTGTATCCCAAAGCCAATGAGGCATACTCTAATGCAGATGAGTAGCCCACGATCACCGTCTTAACGACAGGATCCTGCAGAGCCAATTCAGATAACACAGTTGTCCTGGCAGTGTATCAATGGCAGTTCTGAGACGGCAGGAGTCTCACGTGGAACCCATTCAATGTAGTACCATGGCTGTGGCTATTGGTTGGATGCTAGCAAAACACAATATAAAACACACTCCATTTCAGACCATAATCCTTTGCCATCACTCTACAGCAGACCATTTTGCCAGCAGAAATTGTCACACGTGAGACAGTTATTTTTTTATGTCTTTCTCTTCCTTTGTGTTTTTTATTACTATTATTTTTTTGGGACTATCCTTCCTCTTTTTGGGCACTATAGCCACTTTCCTTGTGCCCCTTAGCGCCCCCTACCACCACCATGTGTGTGCCGTATCTAAGATACAGGGCACCATGGCACAGGGTAGGGGAGAGTAGCGCCTTTATTTTTGATGCTATTGATGTACTGTTCAGGGTTAGCGCCAACATTTTGGCACTAACCCCGAACAGTAAATAGGGGCCCATTTTAAACAATGGTGTGCCCCCTTTTAACGCCTGCTCTGAGCAGGAATTAAAAGTGCTGAAAAAAGGACGCAAAGAAATCTCTTAGATTTCTTTGTGCCATTTTTTCGCCCCCACCCCCTTACTGGGGGAACACCTCCTTTGCATACATTATGCATGGCACATGCATAATGTAGCACAAAGGGTTACTAGTTGGAGCAATGCATGCAAAAGTGGCACTAGACCCTCTTAAATCATAGCCTATGTTTTTAAACAATCACAATGGCAGGGAGGAGAAATCCACATTTCACAGAGGGTGACTTGTCTGTCATGCTGGATGAAATCATTAGAGTAGAGCCACAAATGTCTGGATCAAAAATACCAAATACAACCATGTCTCAGAAAAGACAAATGTGGTCCAAAATAGTGGACAGAGTAATTGTCTATCCAACAATCTGCACACACAGGAGGAAATTAGGAGGAGGTGGAACAACCGATGGGGGAGAGTGGGTTCCCTGGCTTCCAAGCGTCACTTGGAGGCCAAGAAGTCTGGTGGTGGTTCTCCCAGCCCCTCTTTAGAACTCTTTCTCTGGTAGGAGAAGGTCTTGCAGATTCTACATCCTGAAGGCTTGACTGGAATCTCTGGTGGAGTGGAGAGTAGTAAGTTGCACTTACCAATGTTTCAACAATTACAAATGAAGTTCTGCCATCCTAAAGTTAGACGTTTACTCTGGTTCAACACCCTTATCAAAACAGATATATCTAGTTCCTTGCTTTCTATCATTGTATGTTGTTGTTCTCCCAAAAACAGGTCCACAACTCCATCCATTTCCACATGAAGGTTTACTGCATGAAAGTGTTTTTTTCACCTATTCACATCATACCCATATGTGTGTACATGTTGTAAATGTGGGTTGATCTCCCCTATAGGTATTGAAATAGATATGTGTAACTCACTTTTCAACAACTATTGTCTATGATGTCAACAGATGACTATAACTACCACGATGCCCTGTTTTTGTATCTGCAAAACAATAGTCCAATGGGTTGTTGCACTACTTTTGTTTACTCCCATATGTGCACACATCTAAAAAATGTGTGCATTTCGCAGTCACTATGTCATGCTATGGCTGAAAATGTCAGTTGTGTTCGTCAAGCATGTTGACATCTTCCCAAACATACACTGAATAGATGTTAATGCTCACATAATTCATAGTGTGCTGAATACAAGATTTCCTACCATGTGAGGAGGCATGCTGAATAGCAGCAGTATTCACACACAATTTACTTTGCACTGTCCATATGATGACCAATGCCAGTTTTTCTATTAAGTTGAACCACAGTTTGTCTAATGTTTTGTAGCCTGCTAGGCCTTAGAATGGTCTAGTACTCTAATCTACTCACCACTATGTTGAGTCGAATGCCTGCTACATGTAATGTCCAATCAGAAATAACATTTTGCACTTTGGGACATTGCTACAACATCATCACTGGAGTTTGCATCTGTGTAAATCAGGCTGGATCTGTAAAACAATGAAAATCATACAAAGGTCTAATCATTCTATCAGTCTGATCTCACTTTTTTAGGTTGCCCCATTTCTAGCTAAAGACACATATGAGGTACTGTTGTACCTGGCCCTTTTTTCTGGTTCATCCCCAGACTTTTTGCCTCCTCTTTTTTCTGACCTCTTGCTGTTGGCTCTAGGACTCTGAGTACTTTATCAATGCTGATCAGTGCTAAAGTACAGGTGCTCTCTCTTCTGAAGTTGGTATGATGGGCTTAAACCTAATTGGCATATTTAATTTACATGTAAGTCTCTTGTACAGTAGTATCTCTATACCCAGGGCCTGTAAATTAAATGCTACTAGTGGGCCTTCAGCGCTGCTTGCTCCACCCACTGAAGTAGCCTCTCAAATCTGTCTCAGGCCTGCTAGCGCAGGGCCTGCATGCACAGTTTTCTGCCACAGGGACCTGCCATCTAAATTTACTTGCCAGGCCCAGAACTCCCCTTTTACTACATGTAAGTCACCCCTAAGGTAGGCTTGCTAGCCCTATGGGCAGGGTGCAATGTATGTAGAAGGCAAGACATGTGCCTGGTTGTGTGGCCTGCCCTGGTAGTGACAAACAGTCTATTTGGTTTATCACTGCTGTGATGGCTTCCTTCTCAAAGGATTGCATTGTAAATGCCCAGCCTTATGTCTAGGGGGTATTGTCTGATGTATAAGGTGTAGCGTAGGCATGTTTGGTATGGTTGTAATGGTAGTGAGAAATGCTGCTTACTGGTAGGTAGATTTGTTATTATCATTACAGAAATGCCACTTCTAGAAAGTAGCATTTCCCTGTGCTTATGACTCCGGTGTTTTGAAGCATGACTCCAATCCACGTCTAGGCAGAGTGACAGTTGGGCTTTGTGCATACTTTTCAGACAGCCTGTACACAGGGAGGGTGGAGGTGTCACAGATGTGTATCTGCATTTTGAATGGTCTTCCTGGGCTGAGAGAAGGGGGAGGTGGGGCACACATGCATCTGTAAAGGCTGTGCCCTAGCCTCACACAAGGGTCATTTACCCCTAACTGATGTTTGGAGCCTGTGTTGGAGGAGACAGGGGGCACTCCCAGAACCAGTTGTTACTGGTTTGAACCTCCTCTCTCCTTCTTTGGTAACCCACTGCAAAACTGAGCATAACTACAGGGGATGTTTACCCACAATGGGGAACACAAGGAACTTTTATGGAACTGGACACAGAATGCTGCTGGAGGGACTCACCAGGAACCACCTCAGACTGCTGCTGCTGTGCTGACCTGTGACCTGCTGGGTCACTAGGAGGAACTTCCACTGTCTGCATCCCTTTATGTTGGCCTGTTGCTGGGCCCTACCACCCTGTGCTTCCTTTAATGTCTCCAGAGGCTGGGTACTGTGGCCCCTGACCTTTGCAACCGTTGGGCTTTCCAGCATGAGGAGCTTTCTGTTGTTTGCTGGAACAACACTCTGCTGGGCACTCCTGTTGCGCTGTGAGAGCGCCCCTTTTTCTATGAGGTGCTGGATCTGAGCACCTTGGCTTCGTTGAGGGAGCACCTCAAGAGCGCTTCTGTTTTATCTAATTTTGCGCCCTGAGAGCGCTTCTGCCGTTAAAAATCATCGGCGTGACCCAGACGGCTTATCTGACCGAAGCCGGGAGCGCGACTGAAGCACGCTGCTCCCTGTGCCCCCAGGGTACTGCAAGACAAAGAAAGGAGCAAACATACTCCTATCGGTGCCCCGGGGGCATAGTACATTCCGAAGAGTGCCCTCGGAGCACCCGCCGGCTTTAACTCCTGCCCGCTTCACCGCTGCGGCCCGGGCAGACTTCTCTCCTCATTGGAGGGCAAGCAGGGGAGGAAGCCTCATCGGAGGCTCCCTGCCCCACCTGGCCCCTCATCTGATGGATGGGCGGGGGGAGGAATCCTCATCGGAGGCTCCCCCTGCCCGATCGGAGCCCTGATTTTGCCCTGAGAGACCATGGGCGGGGTGTAAGCCTCACCGGAGGCCCCCTGCACCGCATGGTCCCCTTGTTGTTGTTTTGACTCCCCCCTGCCCCCCCCCCCCGGGAGGGCCCTTAGTGGTCTCGGGGGAGGCTCCGGAGATTGTGGGTAACAGGAGGGACCCCGATAGAAAAACCAGAGGGGGTGCGTGCCGCCCTCCTCCCCTCAAATCACCACAAGGCCCCAATTTTGCGCAGAGGAGCGCCAGGGGCCCCCTTATTTTACTTCATGGCACGGGAGGGGCTTTTCAGATCTAAAACAGTTACTCTTTATGGACTATACATACTTCAGATGTTCCTGGTAGGGGCATGCTGGGACTTATAGGCAGCCTGTTTCCTATATGATGTTACATATATGTGCTGATGTTCTTTTATGGGCATGACATGCTGATATGTTTTTATGACTTGACATATGTTTTCTAATGTTCAGAGTATGGGCATTTATGATATTTTCATGACAAGTGCATTTTTATAGTAATGTTTCCCTGACTACTGCTTAGGTTGCAGAATAATGAGTAACCTGTGTGATATATGTGACTACTTTCTGCACTGTAACAGTATTGTGTAATATTCTGACAACTTCTTGGGTAGCAGGATATTACTGACATTTTGTGTTTGGTCTAATTATGTCATGTACAATGCAGTTTATTTTTAGATAACTTGATGTTGTGTTTCCTTTGTGGGGGGAATAGTGTGTCACGTATGTTGTGTGTGTTGTGCAAATGCTTTACACATTGCCTCTGGGATAGGCCTGACTGCTCGTGCCAAGCTACCAAGGGGATGAGCAGGGGTTATCTTGGGTGTATAACTCCCTTGCCCTGACTAGAGTGGGTGGGTTCTGCCTGGCTTAGGTGCATACCTCAGCCAACCAGAAACCCAATTTTTAACAGGTACAAACCAGATTTCAATGTTATATTGTTGGCATTCTTTACAGGTCCAAACCCCCCGGGCCAGTGTTCTATCGTCCGCCACTCAAGACATCTCCACTCCAGACCAGGATCAAGCCTTCAGTGGAGACCCTACTCCTGCAAGTCTGGATGATCGTGTGGAGCCTGGTCCATCAGGTCTGTCTGGCCAAACAGCTCCAGTGAGTCGCACTCTGCCCACAACTACACCTCCCACCCCAGCTGCAACCATACTGGAGCATCTGGATACCTCCACTACTTATGTACCAAGGAACTTCTCACCAATCTAGTGCCCCCAGTCCTGGCTGCTGTTGAGACAACACCAGCACCTCCTCCAATTGTACCAGGACCCAGTGGAATGCAGCACACTGCCTCCAGGGCACGGAGTAGTGGGGATAGGCATTGGGGGAGGGAATCAGTGGGCCCGGAAAGTGAGGCCACCGGCATCTTTGTCAGCTAGACCACCATTAACCGAGTCTTGGGAGCAGTACAAAAGTCTGAAGACTTGATGGGCCAGATCGTAACTGAGCTCTAGGAGATGCTGTTGAGACAACACCAACACCTCCTCCAGTTGTACCAGGACCCAGTGGGATGCAGCACACTGCCTCCAGGGCATAGGGTAGTGGGGATAGGCATTGGGGGTGGGAATCAGTGAGCCAGGAAAGTTAGGCCACCGGCATCTTTGTCAGCTAGACCACCATTGACTGAGTCTTGGGAGAAGTACAAGAGTCTGAAGACGTGATGGGCCAGATCGTAACTGAGCTCTGGGAGATCAAGTAGGTGCAGAGGGAGCTCGTATTGGCAATATGCAACCACAATGACGAAATGAGCTCCCTAACTGGTGTGCTTTTCGACATCTATAACCACACGTACAGGGCTTTTCCCATACCATCCTCCCGTGTCTGTAGTCCTTCTACATCTGGACCAATTAAACCACTGCTAGCCACAGACTGGAAGGTGCTGCCACATGAGGAGCCTGCTACTCCCACCCCAGTTCTGCATCTGTGCCCCCCCACTCCTCCCTGGAGGTTATGGCCATCCAGACCACTAGGAGAGGATGGCAAAAACTCCACCACCACCTACAAGAGACGCAGATCCTAATTTCCTCCATTGTGTGTCTACCATTCACTCCGTGGACTATTTCAGGGACAGATTTACCTTTTTTGAAGACCGTTGTATTTTGAACATTGGATTCCATACTTTTTTGCCTCTACTACTATACTGTCATGCACAATATACTTTTTGTTTAGTTCATTTTCTCATTTTCTGAAAAACTGTTCACTTTCTTTGTGTCAATGCCCAATTATTTGCATGAATCAAACTACAAGACTGTTGTTGCAATTATTCTGGCATTTCATTTTTTATGTCTGTCTTTTGCCGTCATTTTGTCAAATATATTGAACAATTATTTGCAAAGGAAAAAGAGATATGTCAAAGAGGTAGTGTGTTACCCATTTCATTCAGACAAAACATCTCAAAATCCCATTGTCATGGTAACATACATATATAGGTAACAAGACTTAGATGAAATCAGAGCTGATTTTCACAAACCATACATAACCCCAATAGTCTGTGCCATTTAGAGGTGAACACTCCACAACCTTGACACCATGGAAGAAAGGGAATATTACATGGGATCACATTTAATAGGTAAACTATCATTGATGTATGACCTCAGCTGGACCCATACATCCTGCCCTCACAAAAGGAATCCTACATCAATAACAGCAATAGTCTACATCATGGCAGTAACAGAGTGTGAGGCTACATGACCACTGCAGGACACTGTGGCAGGATCTGGCGCAATGTCACAACCACCTTTCAGTGGTGTGCTAAAAAGTTCTAACAGTTATGAGGAGACACATCAACAGCTACCTCCACTGAACACAAATTGAAGATTTAGCCAATGTGAAGGAAGAAAAGTATGCTCCGGCTGCTTGACATACACATGTGGTTTCAGCAAGTTAAGTGGCACATATTCCCTTTATGGCAACATCCCAGAGAAAACAGGTCTGATACAATCTCAAGAACTTCCATTCAATCACACTGCAAGTTGTCCCTGTACAAGATCTGTCCATCCCACGTTTGTGTCTGTCCCAAGATCAACACATGTTCACTTTGTTCTTTCCAACAGCAACATATCACTGTAAGTGTCACAACTTTGAAATGTCCAAAAGATGATGACATAGCGAAGGATCCTAAAGCAGAATGACAAGGAAAACTGAATGATTAATACATTTGACTCAAATGACAAGTTAGGGGGACACATATACTTAGCACAAGCAAGGTTAATCTATGTCATTAAACACAGTAGTAATTGTAGGGGAACTGTGATCCACTTACATTGTTGCCTTGGACTTTCCTCAACTGACCATTCCTACCACATTACCATTGCAGACTGATATGTTCACTATGTCACAAGTTGTTGTGACACTGGAGATTAGAAGACTCTGGCGTGGTCTCCCCTGTCTTTTTATGCCTCTGCTTCCCATGTTTTGACTGTGTGCTGGACTCTGTTTTTGCTGTTTTTGGTACTCTGGGCACTGTACCGTTGCTGACCAGTGGTAAGGTGCAAGTACTCCCTGCGTAAAATGTATGTGTAATTGGCTTTTCCATGATTGGCACATTTGATTTACTAGTAAGTCCCTAGTAAGGTGCACTAGAGTTGCCCAGGGCCTGAAAATCAAATGCTAGTAGTAGGGCTGCAACACTGGTTGTGCCATCCACATAGGTAGCCCTATAAACATGGCTCAGACCTGCCACTGCAGTGTCTGTGTGTGCAGTTTAAACTGCCAGTTCGACCTGGCAAGTGTACCCACTTGCCAGGCTCAAACCTTCCCCTTTTACACATGTAAGGCACCCCTAAGGTATGCCCTCGGTAGGCCCCTGGGCAGGGTGCAGTATATGTTACAGGTGGGACTTGTACTGATGTGTTTTACATGTCTTAACAGTGAAATACTGCCAAAGGTCGCTTTCACTGTTGCAAAGCCTATCTTTCTCATAGGTTAATATGGGGGCTGCATTTAAACATCCTTTGATTCCAGTTTCGTTTTGAGAGCAGATAGAAATACAGAGTTCACATATGGAGTTTGGTGTCTCTAAACTCACAATTCAAAAATACATCTTTTGGTAAAGATGGTTTTTAAATTGTCAGTTTGAAAATGCCACTTTTAGAAAGTGGGCATTTTCTTGCTTAAACCAGTCTGTGCCTCTGCCTGCCTTTGTATTCCCTGTCTGGGTCAGACTGACAGTTGGGCTGTTTGTGAATCCCCTCTAGACAGTTACACAGAGGGAGCTGGGGTGTAGCCTGCACATCCTGATAGGCCATCTAGGCTGGAGTGGAGGGAGTAATAAATACTTAGACCTGAATGGGCTGTGTCTGCCCTCACAAAATGCAGACTCAAAATCCTTAGTGTGAGTCTGGAGTGGGGCTTGGGGAAGAAAGGATCTTGTGAACAACAGCGACTTTCCTTTGAAGTTTGCATACTTTAAAGGCAGAAAGGGGTATAAGTAGTGGACCCAAAACCTCAGATTTTTAGATTACTTCTGAAATCAAGAAGAACCTCTGCCAAGGAGAAGAACTGATGAGCTGGAGGAGGAGTACTGCCCGTTTGCCTGTGACTGTGCTTTGCTGGGTTGGCCTGCAGTTGCTGCTTCTGCCTGAAAGAGAACAAAGACTGGACTTTGTGGTAGATTCCTGCTTGTGAAGACTCTCCAAGGGCTTGGACTGAGCTTGCCTCCTGTTTTGAAGTCTCAGGGCCATCAAAGACTTCCTCTGCCAGCCACTGGACTCTCTGCTGAGACTTCTGCCCTACCAATTTGTGCCCCATCCAGTCCCTTGGCCCTTCAGAGGTGAAGTTGGCAGAACAAGCCCTGAAATCCACGCACAGAACACCGTGCAGGGACAAATTTGACGCACCACCTGCAACGCAGCTGAAAAACGATGCACCACCTGCTTCGCAGCTAAAATTGATGCTCCACCTGGTTCACGGCTGGGAGATTGATGCATCGCGGCTGGAGAAATTACGCAACACCCCATTGCGGCTGCTGATAACGACACAAACCGCACGCAGTGCGGTTTTCCAACACTGTGCAGCTGGATTTCTCACACATCATCGCTGGGCGTCAAAAATCAACACAAGCCTGAGCGGATCCGAGGTGCCCGTCTGAAAATCGACGCATCACTCTCTTGAGGGAGAGAAAAACAACACATCGTCTACCCGACCGAAGAAGAAATGACAGGCAGCCTCACTTGCGAGTAACGAATCAACGCATTGCTGACTTTTTCGATGCCCGCTCACCCGTGTGACTTTATTTTTGATGCAAGCCAGGTACTTTGTGTAACAACAAAGTTTCCATTGTTTTTGAAGAAGCAGTGTGCAAGGCTGTGACGTGACGCAGCATAGCAGGGAAGCAAGGAAGTGAGACTGGCTGCTCGAGTCTTCCCAGCCTCTGCCCCCGGCTCCTCTTCCTTTGGCCCATTGGTGCAGGCACGCTGTTAGGGTATGTCAGCACCTCTCGCCTCTTGTCTCTCGGCCTCCCCGCCCCTCAGGGGACACGTTGTTGGGGCACCAGCACCGGCGGTGAAGTGAGGCAGCGACATGGCTGTAGTGAGGCAGAGACGTGGCGCAGTTGCGACTATTTGAGCTCCCCAGCCCTGACCTCCCGGCGCAGGCTGGGGTGACCCAGGAAATCCACTGCTGGAACACTGGCAGAGCAGCGAGGCTCGGCTCCCGGGTTCACTGTTTCTCTGGGCTGGTGAGCCCCGAGCCCCGAGCCTTGAGTCAGGAGCCTGAGGTCCTGGGTGCCTGACTTAGGGGCCAGCCTAGAGAGAAGTGAAGAGGTGAGGCAGCGGCAAGCAGCAGAGGGGACCGTCCCCCAGCCTGTGAGTCTGTGAGGAGGATTGGTGCTGGCTGTGGTGACTGTGGTCCAGCAAGCAGGGCACTGCTGAAGTGACGAAGAAAGAGAGGTGGCATCAGGCAGCATCAGGCAGCTTGTGGAGTTTGTGGAACCTGAGGGGGGCCTTTGGAGCAGTGCAGTGCATGAGCAAGTTGTCCAGAGAATCTAGAGAGACCAGAGAACCTAGTGAGCCTAGGGAACCAGCTCAGAAGGTTCCAAAAGGCCTCAGAAGGCACCACAATGGCACTAAGAAGGAACTAAGGGGGTTATTCTAACTTTGGAGGAGGTGTTAATCTGTCCCAAAAGTGACGGAAAAGTGACGGATTTACCACCAGCCGTATTACGAGTCCATTATATCCTATGGAACTCGTAATACGGCTGGTGGTATATCCGTCACTTTACCGTCACTTTTGGGACGGATTAACACTCCTCCATAGTTAGAATAACCCCCTAAGTCTGGGTCAAGAGTCGGATCAAGTAGTGCACAGCAGCAGAGCGGAGTGGAACTGGAGTAGAGGTCTGACGTGGTACCAAGTTACTGAAAGTGGAAGAGGTACGGAGGTGTGGTGTTTGTGAGAAAAAAAGGGGGGACTCCAACATTAAGAACGGATTTCAGCTCTGCAAAAAAAAAAGGGAGGTGGCTCCTTGTGGACATTCTCCAATCACCAGCTATCGGCACCATCAAGTACCCCTACCAATACCATAAACTGTCATAGATCATATGACCGTTAGCAACGCCATCTATCCTTTAGTACTGCCATGTTGCTCTCAGTTGCTACCACTATCAGCATCAAGATCTGCATTAAGACCTGTATCAGGTCTGACCCTCTCCAGCACAGTATAGTATAGCTCACAGTCCAGTTTGTGATCCGGGACTGGATACAATGGGCTGCCATTGTCAAAGTCAAACGCACCGCCTGCCTGGCGCGTACTCCAGCAATTGGAGAATACTCTGGAAAAAATTTGAACACTATTGGAGAAGACCTAGAGAACAATCTTACCTACGGACTACCTGTATAGCTGAATGTCCCCCAGAGTGAATTAAACTCCTATTTTGGCAGACAGACTGATTGATCAGGAGAAGGAGTATGAGGTCAGGCAAAGCGTGAAACACTGCCACCGATCAAACCCCTAACCATACCAAGAGGAAAAGGAAAAGAGAATAGGTATTGGATGAAGCAATGGCTAAAAGGAGAGTGAGCAGTGATTTAGATGGCTTTAGCCCATGCAAGGGGCAGGTCCCAATTAACAAAACTGGCAGAAGTCCGGCTGAGCAAAGAATTAACATAGAAAAAATTAGCTGGGGAGATCTAGAGAATTGGAAAACTGGGACTATCCTGGAGGAGGGAACTAGCCATGTTGCCCCACTTAATCATCGTTAGATAACTGACTACTTTTCTGTTGTAAGCATCTATGGTGAAAGCAGGAGTGTCCCACTGACAACAATCCAACAAAACACAGGGGGTGATAAACCATTCACACAAGCCCTGCAAATCCAAGGGAGCCCCGGAAAGAAGGCCAGGGAAGATCTACCACCTCCTCTTCCTCTTTCACCAACAGTTGTTATTATGGACAGCCTTTGACGGGAGAAGCAGTGCTCATAGCGCCAGTAGTACCAACTCCCGCAATAGAAGTCTCCCATACCCCTAAAAAAGCAAATATCATGAGGAATACTTGTTCAGGTCTTGCCAAGCATTGTCGGATGTCTAGCCCAGCTACTCTATGCATTCCGGACGTGGACTTGGTAGCAACCACAGAAACACTAGAACAAGACTCCCAGCATGGTGGTTTAATGTGTCTCAGCCCCAAGCTCCACTCCTTCCTGGTGTATGGACTTGAAGGTGAGGAGCAGGAGCACGGGGATACAAAACCTGGCACCCCAAACAGGTTGGCAGAGGAAAAGAAAGCGAAAGCTTCACAGAATGAACCCTTCAAAGCAAACATAACCAAAGGAGCCCTAAGAGGGGACCAAAAGGCCAACTCACAATCACAATCCTCGACGGCAATTAGTGCGAATGAAATGTGGGCCGCAATCCTTAACTCAGTGCAAGCAACAGTTATGGTGTTACAGTTTCATTCAAATAAAATGGACATTCAGGTAGATCTGTTAAATACACCTGCGGTATTTGTCTCTGGAATAGACAGTAAGTTGGAAGAACTAAATGCCCTGATAACAAGGGCTCAAACTAAAAAAATCAATGATTTTACAATCTGTTCTTCAAAAGAGGTAGTAGACACACTATCCCAACTACCGCTAATCCTGGAACGAATATTAAAAGAAGTTTGTACTTCCCGAAATGATGAACGCATACAGTTTAAATTCTTGCTACTATGTTAACATCACCGTCCCCTGTGCAGGAAGTAGAGGATAGGCCTTATTTCCCACAAGTGGGAATAGCAAATAAAAGGGACTTAGCAGAAAGTAATATTAGAGCAAGCCCTAGTACGGAAGTCATGGAGAAGCCGGTTCCCTCAAAAGTTGCCAACAATACCAGGTACTCAGAGGATACTAAATCTCAGATTTTATCAAAAGAGAATGGAAACGTGCAAGGAAGTCGGCACAGTCTCATCATCTAACAACCATAAAGCCAACTGAAATTACTCCTACAGAATCAAGTAAGGAGGGCATAGCCTTAAGTGGAAGGGAGAACATGAACACTATTACCTATGTCAATGCAAGTGTTGACCTAAACATACAAGTAAAGAAACCTCTCGACCCAGTAGTTGCTACTCGACCCATAGCAAGAGGTAACCACATGGATGAAAGAGCAAGCCCCTTAAGGGGCGAGCAAAGTGCAAAATTAAAAAATAACACACCGGGAGATTTTAGCCAACTATCACAGGCCAACGTAAGCAGCAAGAGAAATGAACAATGTTCTAGACAGAGTGAACCCAGCCATGTGGAACAGAATCGGCACACGGAGCAAGACTGGTCCACTCAAATTTGTATGAATAGTCATTAATTGAACCATTAGCTGCTTTGGATTCCGGAATTCATCTCAAGATCCCCTACAGATTTTCTCAATCACTCCACTGTTTTAAAACTTATAAAAGCACTTACAGACCTTCAACATGTGTCTACAGTCAACATTGCTGGATGGTGTACCATTTCAACTAGTGAGGCTTGGTGGATGGGGAAAGAATATGCAGGAACCTTTGATCTTAGTCAATATATATGTTAATCCAAAAAAGAAAACAGTTGAAGCTAATAACATATTGATTCACTTGGTAAAAATAAAAAGCACAGCACATTCAGCATATTGGCTAATTTCTAGTGATTTTAATCTTGTTCTATTTTATAACCCCGGTGAAGACCATATTCAAACAGTAGCAACAGTCCCCGGTCAAACTCTCCCAGTAAAGAGTGGGAAAGATAATTTAGGGGAGAAGTTTATACGCACCTGTAAATCTGTAGGCCTTTTCGCGTTAAATGACCGGAAGCCGGCCGATATCCCACATACATGGACAAGATCTTACGGGAAAACAGGTTTCATACCTAGATTACATACTGGTAAATCCTGCTTTGTACACATTAGTGACTGACTTTAGAATCATGGACCATGTGGAAAGTGACCACAAGCCGCAGATAATTAGGTATCGATATTCACCACATAAGCCAAAGAAAGTGGCTCTTCTGAAAGAGGTGATCAGCACTGCAAATCTAAAGCGACTGAAATGGTCATCTAATAACATAGAAAGTCAAGCAGAAGAGGCTCTATTGAAGCTAGAATTTATTAATTTGGACCTGGTAAATTTGACAACGGTCTGGGAGAACTTTGTTGTTGATCTCATAAACCAAGATACCTCAGGAAATGTAAGAAAGGGAGTACAATTGAAGCATTGTAGCCACCTACATATACCGCAGCCAGTTCGTAGGAGGAAAGCAGAAGTAGGCAGACTGCTAAGGCAACTGTGCAAATTTTCAGAAAATGTATCACTACTGTCTGCCTTCCGAGAGCAAAGGAAAATGCTCAAAAGGGAATTGTGGTACTTTAAAAAACATCAGCAGGAGATGCTTTGGGCCAAGTTACACCATACGTCTAAAACACCTGATTCAAAAATATTCTGGAAACTTATTAATTCTATTGATAAGGGTCCAAAGGCAGCTATCAATGCCAATGTAACAGAGAAAGCTTGGGTGAGCCACTTAAAGTCACATCTAATGTAGCTGCCCGCCAGAGAAGGGGTACTGACTCAGGGGATCCCTAATATCTGGGAAAGCGCTGTCCTGAATACTCTGAAGATTACAGCATCAAAATTAACAGAAATCATCGGGAAATCATGAACTGACTGTGCACCTGGCTCAAATGGTTTACCGCATGCATTGTTTAAACAAGCAACAGAAAGATGGGCTGACTTCCTGGCTGCAATGTTTAATTATGTGCTGTTTACAGGAATTGTTCCGGAAACTTGGAGAGGTTCAATAATCCACCCCGTATATAAGGGATGGAATGCTGCTTTGTCAAGCAATTACATATTATCGCCCTCTTAAATGTTGATCTTAAGTACTTTTTGAGCTGCCTACTACAACATTTAGAGACATCGATCGCAGACAACAACATAATGCCCTTTAACCAAAGCGGTTTTACCAAGATTCAGGGGATGCAAACAAATCTTATGTCACTGGGACTGATTATCAACAGAGCAAAAGCAACTGGGTCTCCTACATACCTATGCTTTGTTGATTTTAAAGCTGCTTTTGATTGCGTACCCCAATGGGCCAAACTACAGCAATGGGGGTTACTAGCAACCATTTTAAATGCCATCAAACTGATTTACTCTGACACATGGGTGAAGGTTAAACTCAGGGAAGGCTCACATCTATCTATTCTAGGGCAATTAAAACAACAGTTGGTGTTAAACAAGGTTGTGTATTGGCGCCAACTCTTTTTAATCTGTACATAGCAGATCTTTCAGCCTAGTTAAACGATCAATCAGCCCACTCCCCCTTTCTTGGTGGCCAACAACTATCTAACATGCTATATGCAGATGACCTATTATTGCTTGGCAATACCAGAATAGACATGCAAAAATTGCAAAACAATCTAGGAGAGTACACAAGAACAAACAAATAAGAAATTTACCATAGTAAATCTAAAATGATAGCTCTTAACCGTAGTAGTCTACGTAAATGGTATCTGAATGGGAAGACCTTAGAGGAAGTAAACTCGTATAGATACCTAGGAGTCATGATAGATGCTAGAGGCAATTATGCGCCTTAAAAAAAAGCGATAAAAAATAAGGAGCATGCGCTCTTTTACACTTTTGGCACGCTTGCAAATTCTATCCGTGGCCATGCATTGAATCCTCTGACAGCCATAATGAGAGCAAAATTACTCCCAACCATCGCCTATGGGACTGAAATAATGATGGGGACGGAGGAAGCTCTCCTGGATAAACTTTTGGTAAAGGTGTATAAGTGTGTCTTTCGGCTACCAGGACATGCTTCCCCAGCCCAGATCAGATTGGAATTTATGTTGGTTAAGCAGACAATGGCTCGACCTGCTACATATATTAAATGTTGTTACAAACTCCGCTGCGCCCCAAAAGGAACGTTGGTAATCTGGCTTGGCAGGAAATTAATCTAGAAAGAGGTAAAAGTAACTATAAAATGTATTTGGAAAAAAGCCTAACCCATTTGAATTTAGGAGATGTATGGGTTCAGTCGCCTCCTACTCTGGCTTTTAATAAAGCAGTGAATAAATCAAGTAAATTATGTAGCGGGGTAGAAGACAGGGAAGTCTTGGCTAAAAGGTCGCACAGATGGTTGATTCTTAATTCATATAAAGGTCTCAAAGAATCACCACTGCTGGTTGACCCCTACTCATTGAAAACTTAAACAGTGCTTTCTAAAGCTAAGGCTGGGTGAAGTGCCAACGTTAGACCTCATGCCAAAATGGAAGAATGGGCCGTTAGTAGACACCCATGAGTGTCGCCTATGTCATCTGGCGGTAGAAAACCTAGTACATGTGGTCTGCATTTGTCCAGCTTTGGCTGCTGAAAGAAGACACTTACTGAAAAAAGAACTAAACGAATTAGGGGTCAGTACATGAAGACAAGCTTTATTTGAAGCATTTAATCCAAGAAACACCGTACTGTATATTAGGCTTATCCATTTTTTGGAAATTTTTACCTCTACAATTTCCTGTACCAAAACAAGCCAGCATATTGGAGTGGTCTCAGTGGAAACAACAGCTACATACTATGAATAAAAAGGGGGAAATCAGGAAGTTCGGTATTAGTAATTGGAGATAAGTGGGGGCAAATCTGTAGAATGTATTAAATTTTCTTTTTATTCTTATTAGTAATATTGCACTACTAATGTTTTATCATACCACTATTGTTTTGCTTAATATTATGTTGAAGGAATAGTTGTATGGATTTAATTAACTAATAAAATAAAACTATCTATCCATTGTTTTCTATGGACTAGGACTCTTATTTTTTGAAAATTCAGATGTTGGCTTGTGTGTGTTGGATTTTTGTCATTTTGGTCTTGTTTGATTTAGATAAATATTGCCTATTGTTCTAAAATGCTTTGGTGTCCATTTTGTAGTGTTTTCACTATATAACTGTGTGTGTTGGTACAAATACTTTACACATTGCCTTTGAGATAAGCATGACTGCTTGTGCCAAGCTACCAAGGGGGTGTGCAGGGCTCATCTTAAGTGTGTATCTCCATTGCCCTAACTAGAGTGAGGGTCCCTGCTTGGACAGAGTGCAAACTGACTGCTAACCAGATACCACATTTCTAACAATACTATGTAAAGGTAAACTTACACTCAGGTGAAGAAGTGGTCAATAACACCTTAACGTAGGTCAATTCCTTCTTCTTCACCACTGTCATTTTCATTGGACATTTCAACATCCTCACCTAGTGGCTCTTCACTTTCTCCCTCCTCTGCAATTACTGGGATGTTCTGTTGCAGGGCAATGTGCTGGAGTATGCAGCAGGCATCTGTGATTTGGGACATCTTACTGGGTGAGTAGAGGAAGGCTCCACAGGTCTTGTCCAGGCACCTAAACCTGGCCTTCAGAAGCCCAAAAGCCCAATCCACAGCCCTCTGTGTTCTTCCATGGGCCTCAGTCATTGAAGCAGCCTTCCCCAGGTGTTGTTGGATTCCTCAGTGGTGCTAACAACTATGGTCTGTTAGGATAAGCTGAATCCCCTACATGGAAATAAAATATCAATTGATTAATATCATATCAAGCCGTTGTACCTTCCTAAACTAATGATCCTCAAGTCAATTGTACTTACCGACAAGCCGATCCCTCTTAGCTCCAAGTTGGGACATTTGCAAGTGTATGGTGCTGTTCTGTAGTACAAATGAGGCATGTGTTGACCCATGAAAGTGGATACACACACTGGTAAGCAGACAACTTGCACGTTGATGGAATGGAAGTTCTTCCGATTATGGTAGACCTGTTTCCTTGTGTGTGGTGGCACCAAGGCAATATGCATGCCATCAATAGCTCCAAACATGTGTGGCAGTTCATCCAAACCATAAAATTCTCACTTCAAAGTGGCCAAATACTGTTGTCGCAGGAACTTTGAAGAAAGGACTTCTTGTAACACACCACTAAACACAGGTTGGGACATGCCCCCAGATACTGCCACTGTGTATTGAAAATAGCCAGCAGCCACAAAATTAAGTCCTGCTTTTGTTACACTATTGGTGTTATTGCTGTTGTATTCCTATTGTGAGGCAGGAGATCAGGCTCCAGCTGGTGACACAAATCCAGGATAGTTTGCCTGTTTAACTGAAACCTCAATGACATCCTTTTTGTTCATGGTGGCAAGGTCTGGAAGTAGCCTGAAGACCTGAGGCCATCATCTCCTACCCATGCCTGGCTGCAAAGGTCTGCAAGTATGGAAAAGAAAATATCAGTTTAAAAGTTCACACCATACTTTGATGATCAACACACATCTTAAGTCTTGGTAACATTAGGAATGTCATTGTGTCGTACATGTACGGACATTGGTATTAAGGCCCATATTTATACTTTTTGACGCACAACTGCGCCAACGCAGTTGTGCATCAAAACTTTTACCGCCGGCTAACGCCATTCCAAAGCGCCATGCGGGCGCCTTATTTATTGAATGACGTTAGCCGGCGCTGCGGACTGGTGTACGTCAAAATAAATTACTCACACCAGGCTGCGCCGGCATAGGGGAAAATGGAGCTTGGGCGTCAAAAAATGGGGCAAGTCAGGTCTGAGGCAAAATTCAGGCCTCAACCCGATTTGCGCCATTTTTTTTTACGCCCAACCCCCATTGAAATGACTCCTGTCTTAGCAAAGACAGGAGTCATGCCCCCTTGCTCAATGGCCATGCCCAGGGGACTTATGTCCCCTGGGCATGGTCATTGGGCATAGTGGCATGTAGGGGGGCACAAATCAGGCCCCCCTATGCCACAAAACAAATACGAAAAAAAATTCTTACCTGAACTTACCTTAACTTCCCTGGGATGGGTCCCTCCATCCTTGGGTGTCCTCCTGGGGTGGGCAAGGGTGGCAGGGGGTGTCCCTGGGGGCATGGGAGGGCACCTCTGGGCTCCTTCTGAGCCCACAGGTCCCTTAACGCCTGCCCTGACCCAGGCGTTAAAAAACGGCGCCCATCAGGCTGGGCGCCGTTTTTTAAGGCCTGCCCCCTCCTGTGCATCAAAATGACGTCACAGTATAAATAAGGCGCACAGGCCTTAAAGTCATTTTTTGGAAGGGAACGCCTACCTTGCATATAATTAACGCAAGGCTGGTTCCCCCTGCCAAAAAATGATGCACATTGTGGAACTTTGACGCCCGCGGGGTTGGATGTCAAAGTATAAATATGGGGCAGGGTTGCGCCGATTGTGCGTCAAAAATTTTGACGCACATTCGGCGCAAACAGAGTATAAATATGCCCCTACATTTTTTAACTTCAAAACTCACTTTATATATGTTTCTTTTTTTAATTATGTGCAAATAATAGATTCTAAATCTATTGTTTGCACTTATTATTTTTTTCAAAATACCTTCAACTGAGGTATTATTTCCTCGGCGGCACTATCTGTGTCAGACATAGTCATGGTTCACTTTTTTTTAACGTGTTAAATCTTGCCAAAAACAGTGTTGTTTGTATCTGACATTTTCATAGACAGTAGCCTTCATTTTGAGAACTGGTGACACAGTAAAAATTTAAAAATACACAGCTTCACACCCTAAAATGGCAACTGCCTGACCTTGCCATTAGGACATTGGCTACCCAATGGCCGTCGGCTGAAGTTGACAGCATAGTAGGTAGAACAGTCTGTGACAGACCCTGCCATCAGCTAATGTGTGTGACGGCTACACACAAAAGTCAATGGCTATGTCCGTCTCCGTCATGTATCACGTCCACCATGTACTCGTATGCGGCGTATTGAAAAAAAGCTCACTCTCCTCCTAACACTGCAGCCAACAGGACCTCCTTGTTTTTTTGCTGCTGTTACCGACATCTGGGAGCCAGGATGCCGGGCAAAGCAGATGGCAGGGCCCCTGCCTTCTCCCCTGAGGAGCCGGAGATCCTCATCAGGGAGGCCGTGTCCTTGTACAGCCAGCTGTATGGGAACCCAGAGGAACAGGTACATGTTTGAGTGGGAAATGTATGCCAGAGTAACGTGTTCCCTCTTTGTCCACAGGCTACGTGGTCCCTTTCTGTTGATGACTGATGTGTTGTGATTGGAGTGTAATGAACTGAATGAGTTAGATAGGTACAGGGTGTTGTTTGAGAATGTTAGAAATGTCTTTACATTGAAATGAAGGCCGCATGTGAGATGTAGCTGAGTTTTCCATGCATGTTGCTCACAATTCCATGTTTAATGAGACAAAATGCTAGACCCCTACTTCCATTGGCTATAGGCACTGTCCCATTAGTTTAAGTGAAAACATAGAGCCCAGGTCAAAATTGTTGAACAATCTACTTGGATGTTGAATGTCTGAGTTCTGGAGTTGTCTGATGCTGTTCTGTCAAGTGAATGTAATGGAGTAACTTTTTGTTTTAAGCATTTGTTTTATACAAGTATGTCCCATTAGTACACACACTTGTTTATACATCACCTAAAACCATGCTCTCACTGAGACTCATAGAAGGTTAGGCATGAAGCCAATGTAGCTGTGCATGTGGTTTTGTGCACATAGTGTACAGGTTGTTTACCCTTTAGTAGCTCACAATGAGTTGAACTAATCCGCAGTGGGTCTCACTACGTGACAGGTTCCCTGTCTCTAGCTTAGATGGTGTTGGTGTCCTGTATTGGTAAAAGGAGGTAGAAATGGTGAGGGTCTCCACAGATAACTGCAAATTAGTGTTTCTATGGAAGTTTGAAATGTTTGTAGATGATCTGTAATGTCGTTTCTAGAAATGCTTGCGAGAGCTGCTACTAAATTGTGTGACTGCACTATAGATAAACAAAATCACTCAAAACCTTTCTGTTGTCATTTGTTCTCATCCATAGAGTTCAACGCCGTTCAGAACCTTAATTTGTGTGAGGCCATCGGGAAGAAGGGGAAGACACTGGGGGTCCTCAAGCGGCATAGTCTGCATTGCAGAAAGAGATGAGAGGACCGCCGACGCTGGACGAGGAAGTCAGAGCAAGTCCAGCTCAGCCAAGCCTCCCAACGAGGAAAGCACGTGCACCACAGCTTCCTAATGGCCCACATCCTTGCGGTAGCCTACCCGGAGATTGATGGCCAGCTGAAGGCCCAACAGAAGAATCAAGGGGATAAGTTATTATATATTGCTATTCTTGTTGTTTAACCTATTTTATTTACGGCAATGTAGTTTGGCATCAACATAACAGTTGATACACATCCAACACAGATGAAAATTTCTGATGCTATGTTTGGAATGAATTTTTTTCACACAATTCCTCATCACAGGCCACGCACTATCTAGAACAGACATATGGCAGCATGGGAAAAAAGCGGTACCTGCATTTTCTCCATGCTATGAGGGACATTTTTACCAAATATGCCCCATTTGAGGATTAGATCAGATGTGATGCTCCCTCACAAATGTGAGTTGGAAATTTAGGCCCTATTACTGGTGGCATGGCATAGTAAGCACTTGTGAGACAGTTGCAGATTCAGACTTTACATTGGTAAGTTTGTACAATGAAAACATGATCACGAGTAACTGTGCCAAAAGGACTGGAAACATGTGTGCAATGACATCATTCCTTATCTGAAATCTGTTTGAGAAATGTTTCAATAGAAAAAGCAGTTAATTTCAAGGAGACAGTAGCAAGTTGCAATGAATCCTTAGTCATTCCCAAATTTGGGCCAGTCTGTGTCACCCGACATCACTTTTCATGTCAGAATGTATTGAATGAAACTGTCACCAATGTGGGCACATTCCTGTCTGAGATACACGTAGCCCAAATGACATGTAAGTGTCTTAGTTAGTCCAGATGGGAAAGCAATGACGGTAAGCAAAGTGATACTTGAAATGGCAATTGCAGATGGAAGGGTATATCACATAGATGTTGGTGTATTCTATCTTGAAGAGTCAATATCCGGTCCAAAATATGTCACTTTTCAACATATCCAGTAGATTTTGCTCTGCACTTCAGTGGTTTAGGAACGTATCCAGGCCTACGTATTTTACTAATGCTGTCAAAGCCATTTGTCATGCAGAGAAATAAAAGTGGATAAGGGACAAAAGGCATACATGGTATGGGAACTAGCATGGGGTATTTCTAGACTGTGAGCAAATGGCTTCTTTATCACCAGTATCTCATGCAGGTAGGAAGAATTCCATTTACACTGAAACTCACAAACTGTTGTTGCTTTTTTTTACAGCATGATCTGGGCAAGGCAAAGGTGACAGCAGCCTCATCGGTGGAGAAGGAGCTGGGCACTGTGGCCTGGTGCAGACACCACTGACACTGAGGGACACAGTGCCACTGAGGGTGAGGGGATGGGCGGAAAAGCCAAAAGTGACTCATCATCTTCCTTGGAGACCTCCATAGACGACTAGTCTTTAGTGGTGACGGACCCTACTGTGACTACTCCATCTGCATAGTCGTCCGCCACCCACATTCCAATCTCCACCCTCCATCTTGCTCCCCTTCCCCAGGTGGCTGTAGCTGATGCCTTAAAAGGGGTGGCATCACCTTCACTGCAGGCATCTCCACCCATGTTCTGGGCTCCCAGGCTGCCTCAATCAGGAGGCTGTTGATCTTTTAAGGACTATCACTGTAGGCTAGACAGCACAACTGAATTCCATCCAGTGGCTTGCTGGTCAGAATTCCCAGATGGTGGCTTACCTGGATGACATACATGGTGCCCTGTCTGGTCTACAGCCTCATTCCAGGGCCTGGCCTCCTCCTTGACTGCAGCCTCCCACCCACCTTATCCTCATGTCCCAAATCTCACCCCTCCCCATCCCAAATCCCTCTTCCCAGCACTATCCAGAGCACATGCACACCTCTACATGCAACCACTCCAACACCCACAAGCAGCACATCCTCATACCAACACACAGGAAACACAGACACACATGCAGACACAACACAACCCACCACAAGCACACCCACAGATACCTCACCCACCATGACACAAATACTGACTCTCACCCCAGCACACCTGCAGACACCACACCCACCACCAGCACACCTGCAGTCACCACACCTACCATGACACCCACAGACACCACAACCACACACACCACTCCCACAACAGACACATCCACACATACTAAACACTAACACCCACACTCACCCACACAACAGACACTCAGTAAAAAATGCAAAGCAAAACACACACTAGACCCTCAGGCAACCCAACCATCAACAGATACATGTACAACAGCCACTGACACTCCCTCTACCTCCCAACCCAACTCCCTCCCGGTCAACCTACCTTTTTCCCCAAGGAGGACCTTATGTTTGCCCTGTCCCTGATCCCTTCCTCATCCCAGACCACCACTCCCACACCTCAGACCACCGTACCCAAATATCTTCGTACCATTTGAAAATCCCAACCCACCCCTTCCAAACCCCAACCAACCCCTTCCAACCAAATTCCAACCAACCCCTTCCAAATCCCAAACCATCCCTCACAATCCCAAAACCACCTCTTCCAAACCCAAGGACCCACCATAAGATCATTGAGATGGCTGCTCTCTGCCCCATAGATGTGCCTTCCAGAGGAGATTTATTTTTGCAGTGACATTAGGAGGCAAGTTGTGGACATGTAACCTATTTTCAAGTAATGATCTAGCACCTTTATTGTTTTTGTTGTCCCGATCTTGTTTTTATTTATGAAAGAGTTATCTCATTTATATAAAATATTTTAATTTTGAGCATACATTTGTCATGGCCTTATTTTTGATTGTTACTAATTGTTTGCTGATTAGGTTATTTCTGCTAATATGTGTGTCATGCATTTACTCTCATTAGTGTCAGTGACCAACACATGTTGTATATTTTATACATTTTGTAAATGCATACATTAGTGTTGTACATTTGTAATGAACATGTTAAGTTTGGTGCATGCATTCATAATGTTACTGGACACTTACACCAAATTTATATGTGCTTCTAATATTGTGATTGGAGAACGCATGTGTGTTTATTTTGACATGATGTGTCAATAATATGCACAAATGCATCACACCAGGAACATACCACATTACACTTAAATGGCATCTCATGTATGTCATAAATTGCACACATTAGTGGGACATGTGACCTTCATACATCTCTGCCATGTTTGGAGTTTAGAGGTAAAATTGGGTGTACATTCTGTGTACACCAACTTGTTGCATTTTGTAGGGTATTTGCTACAGTATCATGGATTTGAGTATTCCTTACTGGGTATACTGTTAATGTGTATGATATGGTAGTTTAGCGGACATTATTTCACACACCTGTATGGACACATTTTTAGTTGGGATTGGAGTGACTTTTGATATAGGTGTCTACTGCCATGAAGCCAGTAAATTACAGATTGGTGGGTGCTACTAATTTCTCAGGGTGCGTTTACAGACATTTTTCTAAGTACGACATTACAGACATATGCATTGCACATCATATCATGCTGTTTGCATACCTTTGTTAAACACACTTGAGTCCAGTGCTACTGTACAGAGACAATTCAAAGGATGACAGGTAAAATAGTGACTTACCTTCTGTTCCGGCGATGAAGTGGTTGATTATTTTCTTGGTCCAGGAGCAGCAGCAATGGCAGGACTTGTAAGACCGGGTTCATGGAGGCAGGAAAAGGGGGAAAATAGAAAAAAGGTGAGTTTGGTCCTTTTATCCCTCCCAATCCACTAACTCAGGTGTGAAGGTTTAGCTGTCACAGTTGTGTCGGTGGTAATGCACATCGTCATTGGCTCGGTGGGAAAGGGGGCTGGAGTCCCTCCGCCAGCTGCTTTAGTCTATGGCACCATCGACACGGGTGGAGATTCTTGGCAGTGATGGCAGACTGTCAGTGGTCTTTCACTTATGGTCCCACTAACATCTCATTAGGGCAAGCGAACTGTAATGGCGGCGGGTGGGTTTTCAGATGGAAAAGCGGGGGCAAGACCATTACTGCCAAAATCTAAATCAGGTCCTTAGTCAAAAACATACAATGACAGAGGAACATTGACACTGGGACCATTAGGAAATGGGGATGAGGCAACATTGGCAAAGGGACTTGGACCTTGACTTTGACACTGATTCACAGACAGAGAATAACTGACATAGGAAACTGCCACTGGTACACTAACAGTGATAAAAAGAACTTGTGATATTGACATGGAGGACTGACACAAGGAAACTGACACCGGGCTTTTGATGATGGGACTTTGACAATGGGGCTGTGACAGTACTACCCAACAATAAGCACTTGCACTGCGACACTGAAGTTGACTATGGGCCAAGTACAGAGACTTTGGTGACGTGAAAACAAGCCCTGCCACAGGGATACTGCCACAGTGACATTGACACAAGGGCACCGACATTGAAATGGTTTCACCACCACAAAGTATGGAGAAATAGACATAGTGAAAAATGTAGACTCTGTCAGAGGGAAAATGGCATTAGGACAACAATAAAGGGTGGAATAGGAACACCTAGAGACAGATGACATGATTCAATGTGCATTCGGAAAGTGCGCATGCACTCCCAGGGGTCCTGTGTACCAACAACATAACAGATCCTTTGTTACCAGATTCAATTACACTCTTTTATACACTGTATAAGAATGAACAGCTAAATGCCAGATTCAAACCTTTGATCATGTGGTCAAACACTGAGCCCTTTATGACGAACGGACTAATGGAGCTGTGAAATAACATTATGGCACGCTAGCTGGTAAGAGCAGGCATTGTCTAATAAATGCACGATAGACCTGTAGGGGAGTGTAACATGTAGAGGCCCTGCCATGGATAAGATATAGCAGCCCTGCTGAGAAGTGTTAGTACTATCCAACAACATATGGAAGCCATACTGCCCATGCAAAGAATAGTAGGCTTGATGAGAAGTGTTGGCATTGCCCAATAAATGCATGAGTGCCCTTCTGAGGAACAAAAGTACTGGCTTAACAAAAGCAGACACTCTTTTAAAAACATATCAGCATTACTTACAAAATGTTGGCCCTGTACCATTAATGATTTATTACCATTGGTGAAAAGTGATCTTACTAACATTGCAGTGAAATAATGGTGCCCTGTCTTTACATTACACAACCGAGCGTGTCAGCTACCCAATATCAAGACATCCCAACCTTGCCCACATTCTCTCCATAATGATGAGTTTCCAGAGTTGATTGGTCTTCATTGCCAGCAAGCACCGGCAAATATTTAATGTACTTCAACATGCCTCCTTGGCATACATTTTCACCTACACCTTGGGACAGATACATCATATCCACTATAAAGTCATATATACATTCTCTCCTCTTTGATCTGTGTTCCTGTGTCAAAGTACATTGCATGTTACTCCTTTTACCAAACACCTACTTGAAGGAGACCTCCAATATTCCTCTTAGAACCCAGCATTAACTTCTTTCCTGTTGTCATCAATGTTACTGGCATATGATGATTTAAAACATTTGTTGATTTCCCAGTAATTCTACCTCTAAAATTCTATTCTCTTTTCCTCTAAGTTCTTAGCTCAGTGTGCTTTAAAATACAAAATATCCTAACTATTCCTCAAATAATACTTGGGATTCAATATTAATAATTACAAATACAATATATTGTAAAATGCAAAATAGTATTTGTATTTAAACAATATTCCACTGGATTTCCCGATATACACAAGAAAGAGCACACTGATTAGCTTATATTCAGAGTTCATTTGAGCAAAAGGCAAGAAAGAAGGGGAAAAAAGGAAAGAAAGAGGGGAAAATAAGGAAAGAAAAGGGAAGAAGAATAAAAGAGGGCAAGAAAATGACACAGAAAAAAAGAAGGAAAAGGGAAAGAAATAAGCTGATGTGAGCTGCTGCGAATAGCTGCAGTCGGATAAACAAGGCCACTCCAACGGAATTTGCAACAGCCTTAGCAGCAGATGGGGTCTGATAAAGCTTCAATGTGCCCTGGGGTCGCCTCAAAAGTATCCTGCTACCACATTAGGCTCTAAACATGACTGAACTAATTATAAACTAAAAACAAAAACACTGGTACTGAGGGGGAACTGGGGGGAACTACCTTGTGTGAGGATATGCTCTTTGTGAAAGAGAAAAATGCAGTCACTCAAACTGAAGTTGGCCAGTAGCTTAAGTAGCCTGACCCTTTGGCCAAAGCTGTATGCTGTAGTGTGCAGAAGCAAAATGTGAATGGCACAACAGCAGACAAATGAATAAAGAAAGGTGGTTGAAAATCCCTCTAAGTACCTCATACAAATAATATTGGTAAAATTAAAAGGTCTTGGATTACACCAGACCTAAAAAAGGATGAAGTAACAGGCCTGGCAGTCAGGCCATCCTGGCACACTGCAGCCTCGAATCACTCCTCTATGCTTCTTGGGTGATAAACAAAAGGAAGAATATAATGAATGTTCTGCAAGGCATGGAAGACAGAAATGCTTTCTGCATGCACGCGCTAATGATGTTGTACCATAATAGATACTTATGGGAGAATGCCAAGATCCGGCTTTTACGTTTTGAGTAACTTAAGTGCATTGAGTGCTATGTAAATATATGTTACAGAAAAAAGTATATGGGTATAAAATAGACTAAATTATACTAGGAAAAAACACCCAAATGCAAAGATAATACGAACATGTCACAAACATAATGTTTTATACCACAAGCTCGAGCTCCCCCCGCGAGCCCGGCTGAAATCTTACAAGAAACGGAAAAGAGCCACCACTTGACTGACAAACATGATGGGCCTAATCAACATCGGTAAGATTACAAATGTCCTCTTGCACATCCGTAGAAATGTCTACAGCCGCTAATAAAAGTATGAATTATTGATCATATTCTCCAAAATTGCATTCATATGAATCTGTGCCTGCATCTATGCCCATTTTTGTATGCAAATCAGGGCATGATTACCAGGAAAGGGCATTCGTACATTTTGCAAACATGCATAGCACTTCATACACTTTACATAGACAGAGCATTCCAATGGAAACATAAATCGCTCAATATTCGAAAAGGAGGAGAATCTGAGCTTGACCACAATCAAAAAACCCAGTCAACAGTAACAAATCTGACTCCCTCAAACCTACCACAGTGCTTGATTCCCTTTTGTAGATAGACTACCTCACTCCAAAGGAAGAGGATCTTCACTGAAAAGATGGACACAATGCTAAACCTTGTGGTGGACCACTGGTGGGAGCTCCAGACTCTGTCACTGAACACTCTCAGCAGCGCAGAAACAGGTCATCTAGAAGGGGCATTGTGGGGGAAATGGAAAGAAGTGCCAGGACAAGAAGAGGCATTGAAAGGATAAGTTTGCCAAAATACAGGTGGTAGTTGTGCTTCTTGGTGGTAGACCCAGACGCCTAAGACTACGCATGCATGTATGCGAATCAGACTTGCAGGGCCCAGTGCCATGCACACAAAACATCTGACACACAAACAGAAGAAGCTCAATGCTTGTGGCCAAAGACACATTTACAATGAGGTACAGATAAATAGTATCATCATTTACCTATTGCAAATACCATACAAAGGTCTGCTGTCAGCACACATCCTTGGTGTTGACAGGGCTGAACTAGGTGGGTGTACACAGACTACCCCAGCACATAGCCAGGTAGGTTTTATTCACGCTGTACTATTAAGTATCACAAGAGCAATCTCTGCTTAATATTACCCATCCACAGGTCCTCTATTTTCTAGGATCTCCTGCCACTGGTGTTGGAATGTCCACATCATGCAGCGTTTTATAATATTAAAATGAATGCCCTGGTTCATTCATATATTGACCTTTGGTATCAAGAATGCAGGACCTGGATTGCAAATCCTTCAACCATTTGTCATCACCTTGTCTGATCCAGTTCTTTCCATTGATATCATCTGTCTTCACGGTAGTGCCATCTACACCACACACACTGACCCCATGGATGACACAGCCTAACACGTTTCTAATTCTGTTGTACTGCATGCTCGTTATAGGACAATGTTGCCCACACACACTCCACAATGTTTCTCACTAACACACCCGTAGGTGCACTTGATGTCTCAAGCAGCCATGCCATTTATTAGGTGTACTTGTATGTCTCATGCCATCACTGCCCTCACACAACCTTGTGTTGTCAACCACTGATGCCATTGACTGCTAGCTACAAACACAATTGTGTCGTAGATACAATATTGTGATCCTGTGTTAACCCAATTTAACATAAAAAAGATACCAGTCCTCAAATACCTGCATTCTCCTAACGTTGCAACATACAATGAGGATGTCAAGTGATATACCCGTCACATGAATTCACTGTACCTTATATTGAACCAGATGGTGTTGTCAACAAATATGACACAATGATATGCCACATTATACCTATAATCTACATGTAAGGGGAACAGAAACATTATACCAACCTGTCAGCCAGGATAGCACATGTCCTGGAATGCTGCATAAATGATACCTCTACCTTCAGTGTACTCCTGTGAAACTGTGTCCCAATCTGCCTCATGGTCTTACAATATCAGACAAGTGAGAGTTGAAATCATGTTCTGTGCAATACCATTACTTTGAACCAAGATGAGGTCCTTGAATTATCCATATTGTAACAACAACCATTCCCTAGGTCATTGTTTGTCCTGATGAAACCTTGGTATCCTCTGTTAGGGTTGAAACGTTGTCAACAGTCTAATAGGAAAGACCTCTCTAGTCGTGTTTTGAATGAAGAAAAATTACTGTATTGACAAATGTATCCAAATTCCAGTGAGAGGCTGTCTTTATGAGATACACCAGAGACTATATAAATAGAAGCAATTCCTTGATTGCCTTTTGATGTGGTGTCTATATTTATTTGGAGTGCATTTTTTCTCATTAGTCTGCTGCACAATTTGATTACACAAAGGAAATTATATGTCATGGTAAGGTTTTCTAATATTAGTAAAAACTTGTGTTGTTGCACATGTTTTGTTATTGGTTTTAGTGGACCAATTTAGGATGTTTATGACAGATGATTTGCCATCTTTATTAAAAAATTGCAGGATGATTAAGTCAGTAGCAAGATATGTTTCTGCTATCATATACAAATTTGATTTAAAGTGAGCTTCCCATGTATATATGCATTGTTATAATTGTACCAAGGTTCACATGAACATTCTGGGTTGCTCTTATAATTGTCTTTTTGTCTAACTTTCTAAAAGTAGCATTTTCAGAATTGTAATTTAAAATCCGAATTCAGGATAAGCTAGGATTTAAAATTGTGATTCCAGAGACACCAAACATGAGGGGGTTAACTGTTCCCATCTGGAAATTACATTTATACAATATATCAGGTAATTCCAATGCTGTCCTATGGCCTTGTAGTAGTGAAAAACACATTTAAGTTGTTTTCACCACCAGGACATGTAAAACTTAAAAGTACACGTCCAAGTTTTTAAATAAACTGCACCCTGCCCTTGTGCTTTCAAGGGGCCCACCTTAAGGATGAAATATGTATTAAAATGGAAGGTTTGGACCTGGCAAAATGTTTATTTTCCTAGTTCGAAATGGCAGTTTAAACTAAGGTTGCAATGGCAGGCAAGAGCCATGGTTAAAGTGCTACCTAATTCTGCAGGCCCACTAGTAGCATTTAAGTTACAGGCCCTGGACATAGGCAGTGCCACCTTACTATGGACATACAATGAAAATTAAATATGCCAATTGGGAGTAAGCCAATGTAAACATGTATTAAGGGGAGAGCATAAGCACTTTTCACACTCTACCAATACTAACCAGTGCTAGAATCCTTAAGGTCATAAAAAATGAAGTCAGCAAAAAAGTTCAGAGTAGTTAGGGGAAAAGCATGCAAAGGATGCCAAGTTTACCAGAGACAAACAGCTAAACAAGAAACAAGCCTTTCAAGCCTTTCTCAAAGGAGTCTGCTGCTAGAAAGTAAAAGTATGTAAATGTGTGCAATTGGTTCATCAGTAAATGTAAGGACTCTCTGAAAGCCAGAAAAGGGCTTTAATTGCCAGAGTTATTGAGACTTCATGGTGAGAAATATGTATTCTTTTTTTTCGAGGTAATATAAGGGAGTTATCAGTTGACTTCAGGAGTGTGTCCAATTATTGGTCAGCGGAAAATGAGTGCGCTAGGTGCAGTCTGATTACTTATTAATACTTATTTCTTTATTTTAAAACCTAAAGCTTTTTGCAAATTTTGCAGCAGTCATTCTTGTACTGAGTGTAATCCAATTTTAAAATAATGAGTTAGATAACTACAGTGCTTTCAGTCACAGACTGGTACCACGTAGCACTATAAATACACAAGTTACTAATCCACACTGTGCCAATCAGGATTTAATAATGTGACTCTCTGGTCATATACACAGACATGCACTATTTTACATCTTTAAACCTCTGTTGGTTAATGGTATCATTGCACATTTCCAATGATTAGTTTTACTTGCATTTATTTTTCATTTAAGGTGCGAGCGGTATTATAAATGCAGTTACCTGAAAGTGAAAGTAAATATGGGACAAAATATTCTGTAACTTCTATAATCTATCATTTTGCATCTGGGTTTGCCAATTTTTAGATGCAGCCTTGAGCAAAATGTATTTTGCGATTTACTATGCCAGGCAAAGCCTGATTTCTATGACTGTGTGCAGTGGCGGCTGGTGATTCCAAAAAGTGGTGGGGCGGAAGTCCATACACAGAATTACACCATGCAGTTGAGGAAACCTGATGCCTGATTTTCTCAGGGAGTGTCTGGCAGGGAAGAGAGGGTGAACACGTTCATTTTTACACAACTTAAATAGTTTTCTTTTTTTCGACCTTCAGAGGATGAAAGGTTGAGTGGAGCACTGGAGTTGAAATCATGGGGTCAAATACAGATCACCAGACTTGTCAGAAGGCTTAGTGGATGCATTAGTCCAATGAGCCTTGGAACCCAGCTATGAGGCAAGAGGCCTCTGACTGACCAGATTCCCTTGAAACATTCACCAGTATTCCCTGTATATGTTCAGCACAATTTCTCATCAACTCACATTTATTCATACAACTATACACTCTCATTCCTCCACTGAATTATATACTCCCATCCACATACTCGCCCATTCTGCTGTTCACCCACTCATTCACACACTCAATCATACATTCTCATCAAGCTACCCTCCCACTCATTCACCTAATTCACATTGCCTTACCCTCTCACTGTTGTATTTTCAGTGTTTGAAATATGTTATTGGAGGCAGCAGGTTGCATTTCAGTCAATTAATTGTGTTTTAACAAGCTTTCGTCTATCTATGTTATCCTCCCCAGTCCCCACAGTCATCCGCTCAGTTACTCACTCATTATCATTCCCCTACCAACCCCTTTCAACAATGACTTCACTTTCTCCCACCTTGTATCATTCACCTACCTACTCATGCCCACCCATTTGCATCAAGCTTTCCACTGGCATTCACGTAATTCATATAACCAGTCGTCACATTTACCTATGCACACAGTCAACACCCATATTCAATGTCTCACCCATTCACACAAACCCACCAAACCACTCATTGAGTGACCAGCAATTACAATCATAAAAGGTTACACTAAGTGGCCTTGTTAGTGCTTGTTTTCGCCTCCCTGCAGATCACATCTCGGTGCCCGCTGCCAGAACAATAAGCACATATAACCTGCAATGGAGATAAAACAACCACATGTAATTGTGGCAGTAAAGAGTTTTGCACTGCCTCATTAGTACTGCAGAGAAGACAGCAGTTAGAAAGGAAAAGAAAAAGAAACGAGAGAAGAAACAGATTTGTACTTATTTCTCCAAACTTACTTGTGCAGTTTTTTTGAGGCAGCTGCTGATCTGTTCCTCTTTCTCATAAAGGTTATGTTACACCACTTTACACCACATCTTTGTTTTTATTTAACATTTTTACAACTTTTCATGTGGTAGTCACAGAGATGAACACATCCTGTTTCAATCTTTTCTGATCTTCACTAAACTAAGACCTCCAGCATAAAAGTTTGTAAATCTCTCACCTCAAATACAGTGTTTTTTCAGTCGCATTTATACTGTATGACAAATGTTCCAGGCCGTTTCCTGCTTCACAAGTAAAACTCCCCTTTTTTTTCCCTAAGTTGTTCAGGATGGGATCTCGGCTTTTCATTCATGCTGACATGCTGTGCTGAGCATGAATGTACTCAGAAATACACTAAATCAAGCTCAAACTGTGAAACTTCATGAACTCACCCCTTCTCATCTCGTCACAGGGTGGGGTTTGGTCAGTGAAGCTTGCTGGCCCCACCTCACCCTGTGATGAGTTATGAAAGGGTGGGGTAACTGCTGTGAGTGGCATGCAAACTTGCAGAGCCCGGGCTTGAAAGCTAAACGCCCGAGGCTGTTTTTAATGGGCACTGTGGATGAAGGAGGAGAAATAAAAGCAACGTCACGGCGCTGCGAGGAAAAACCAGGGCTGTGCGTGGATAAGCCCTGCTAGTGCTGAATCAGGCACATTCTCACGAAGGGGCACACCTTGCAAAAATGCCTCGTAATGTAACCTCGTTGTTTTGTTTTTGTTTAGTGAAGCTTTAATTCTACGAAGCTATGAAAGCAAAGGGGGCGTAGCCACTGCGCCCATACACAGGAGCCGCTGCTGACTGTGTGTCTCTCTGTATAGCACTACCTTGAGTTACTTTGCATTGGGAAGGCATACCATGGGTGAGCATTTGTGTTCCTGTGCATCCACCCATGGATTTTGACACAAACTCAGAATTACTAACATCAGTAAACCTGGATGTGTGCCAAAATGGTGTGCCTACCTGATAGAGGCATAATAGGGACAAATATCTTCATTTCTCCATGTTAGTTCCTCTTTTCTTGTCTGCTGCAGCACTAATTCGAAGAGGAATATGCCTCTAAGGACTGTTTTTGTGCAGGAAGGCATTCCTTCTGCCATGGCGCAAGGGTGCTTGTGTTGGCGCTAGATAGCCACAAGTGTGCTAGCACTAGGAGAGAGCTAGACTTTGCTATATCTTGGTAAATATGGCACAGTTCAGGTCGCTCCCTTTCTCACAATGCTGCGCAGCAAGTTCCCTTGTTGAGCTGCGTATCATCAAGTGTTAGTAAATATTCCCCACTGTAATTTGTAGCTATGTCTTTGACCCCCCCCCTACGCCCACTGACTCTGCACCTATTGCACTCTGACATGCAGGCCCCATACTTTTTAATACACTTTAGTCCTTAGACTCAGCAGTCAGTCAGGAGTAACTGTCATTGTGCTGGCATATTGCATATTGGCAGTGTCATAAGGAATGCCCTCTGTCCAATGACCACTTATCTGGTAATTTGATGTCACAAAGGTTGGAATGAAAATGTTCACATTCTTGCAATTCATTAACAAATGTATCTTAAATGCACAGCAACTATGACAGAGAAGCTTGACACCAACGTTCCATCTACATGTGGTCACTATACACTCTTGGAAATGAAAACACATGCTCCCGCAGGCCGCTATCTTGGCTCCTCACACCAGAGATGAAAATGAGGAGGCTCCCACCCAATACAGGACACTGTGGATGTTTCACCTACCACCATGCTTGCATCTACCAGAAGTATCATCCTAGTTAGACTGCAATGACTAATATTCCTCACCTAGGACCTTTCCAGGTTGCTTGTCCACAAGTGAAAGGTATAGGGCTACCTGTACCTGTCCCAAGTATGCAGGACTTGTCTACCCACTTTGAGTGTACAAACCTAGTCAGGACATGCAATACTATCGCAGTCTATGATGGTACACACCTAGAATATTTTCTCCATACTGCACCCCACTCATTAGCACACTTTCATCTTCTATCTCATCACCAGTCAGGGAGAGACACCTACACATGTGAGGATGGTTAGACTGGTGCAGGCAGCACTGTGGAAGATGTGTTTTTTTACCACCAAGGTACCACACAGTGCTGACAGATGGATGTGCAGCAGTTCTAACAGCATATGGACACACGAGGGAGAAACTTGAAAAAAACAACCTGCAGTAGCAGGTTATGTTCCGTTATGCCATGTTATGTTATGCTATGTTATGTTATGCTATGCTATATGTTATGGCACATTAATCACCCATAGGGTATCCAGGCACTCTGTAGCAGGTGGGTGAGGTCAGCCCTGGGGGCTTACTGAAAAATTCCAGGTTTTCAGACCCTTGTGAAAGTCAAGAAGAGAAGAGGAGGCTCTAATATGTTGTGGGAAGTCATTCCAGACTTCAGGGACGAGGTCCAAGAAGGCGAAGTCCCCTGCTAGAGTCATGAAGGACTATAATGCACTCCAGGAGGGGGGAGAACTAGGAACATCTGATATTGCTGAGGCAGGAGAACACATGGTGATATAGCAAGATACTGGAGCCCTTCTATGTTCTAGTCTAGAGGCTTCCTCCAAAAACAATAGGATCTGGTTATGTCCTTGGTACAGGACTGTATTAGACAAAGTGCTGAAGGGGTGCCATGGGCATGTGCGCCTGTCTTTTACACCCTCTGTGCACTTTAGTATTACAGAAGGAACTGTAGGCATTTGAGTTGCCCCTTGTGCAATACAGATGAACCGGCGGAAATATAGTATCAAATGCAAAAAGAACATGTGATGGACGGAATGCTGAACAATGTCAAACATTCACCCCCAGTACAGAGATCTGGGCTTAAATCCATCGTTTTTTTGCTCACCATGCCATTCCAGTTTGGACCCAGCCATATGCAAATCAGCCTTGACCCTGTTCCCGATGGGAACAGTCCAGCCCGAACTGCCAGGCCAGGTCTTCCCTGGACTGGAAACAAGCATCATGGGACCGGTTTCGGGGTTTCACCCCTTATCAGGCAGGCTAGCTTGAATCCAGTGGCATGGGAAGCACGGGACCCACGTCTGGGCATACCTTTCCCACTTAGAGCAACAAATGCAAAAAGAACAAATGATAGACGGAATGCTGAACAATGTCAAACATTCACCCCAAGTACAGAGATCTGGGCATAAATCCATTTTTTTTTGCTGCCCATGCAATTCCAGTTTGGATCCAACCATATGCAAATCAGTCTTGACCCTGTTCCCCATGGGAACAGTCCAGTCCGAACTTCCAGGGCAGGTCTTCCCTGGACTGGAAACAAGCATCCTTGGACCAGTTTCGGGGTTTCACCCCTTATCAGGCAGGCTAGCTTGAATCCAGTGGCATGGGAAGCACGGAACCCACGTCTGGGCATACCCTTCCCACTTAGAGCAACAAATGCAAAAAGAACAAGTGATAGACGGAATGCTGAACAATGTCAAACATTCACCCCCAGTACAGAGATCTGGGCCTAAATCCATTTTTTTTTTGCTGCCCATGCCATTCCAGTTTGGACCCAGCCATATGCAAATCAGTCTTGACCCTGTTCCCCATGGGAACAGTCCAGCCCGAACTGACAGGCCAGGTTTTCTTTGGACTGGAAACAAGCATCCTGGGACCGGTTTCGGGATTTCACTCCTCATCAGCCAGGCTAGCTTGAATCCAGTGGCATGGGAAGCACGGGACCCACGTCTGGGCGTACCCTTCCCTGGACGGAATGCTGAACAATGTCAAACTTTCACCCCCAGTACAGAGATCTGGGCCTAAATCCATCGTTTCTTTGCTGCCCATGCCATTCCAGTTTGGACCCAGCCATATGCAAATCAGCCTTGACCCTGTTCACCATGGGAACAGTCCAGCCCGAACTGCCAGGCCAGGTCTTCCCTGGACTGGAAACAAGCATCTTGGGACCGGTTTCGGGGTTTCACCCCATATCAGCCAGGCTAGCTTGAATCGAGTGGCATGGGAAGCACGGGACCCCCGTCTGGGCATACCCTTCCCACTTAGGGCGACAAATGCAAAAAGAACAAGCGATGGACGGAATGCTGAACAATGTCAAACATTCACCCCCAGTACAGAGATCTGGGCCTAAATCCATCATTTTTTTGCCCATGCCATTCCAGTTTGGACCCAACCATATGCAAAGCAGTCTTGACCCTGTTCTCCATGGGAACAGTCCAGCCCGAACTGCCAGGCCAGGTCTTCCCTAGACTGGAAACAGGCATCCTGGGACCGGTTTTGGGATTCCACCCCTCATCAGCCAGGTTAGCTTAAATCCAGTGGCATGGGAAGCACGGGACCCAAGTCTGGGCATACCCTTCCCACTTAGGGCGACAAATGCAGAAAGAACAAGTGATGTACGGAATGCTGAACAATGTCAAACATTCACCCCCAGTACAGAGATCTGGGCCTAAATCCATCCTTTTTTTTGGTGCCCACGCCATTCCAGTTTGGACCCAGCCATATGCAAATCAGTCTTGACCCTGTTCTCCATGGGAACAGTCCAGCCCGAACTGCCAGGCCAGGTCTTCCCTGGACTGGAAACAAGCATCATGGGACCGGTTTCGGGGTTTCACCCCTTATCAGGCAGGCTAGCTTGAATCCAGTGGCATGGGAAGCACAGGACCCATGTCTGGGCATACCTTTCCCACTTAGAGCAACAAATGCAAAAAGAACAAATGATAGACGGAATGCTGAACAATGTCAAACATTCACCCCAAGTACAGAGATCTGGGCATAAATCCATTTTTTTTGGCTGCCCATGCAATTCCAGTTTGGACCCAACCATATGCAAATCAGTCTTGACCCTGTTCCCCATGGGAACAGTCCAGTCCGAACTTCCAGGGCAGGTCTTCCCTGGACTGGAAACAAGCATCCTTGGACCGGTTTCGGGGTTTCACCCCTTATCAGGCAGGCTAGCTTGAATCCAGTGGCATGGGAAGCACGGAACCCACGTCTGGGCATACCCTTCCCACTTAGAGCAACAAATGCAAAAAGAACAAGTGATAGACGGAATGCTGAACAATGTCAAACATTCACCCCCAGTACAGAGATCTGGGCCTAAATCCATCCTTTTGTTTGGTGCCCACGCCATTCCAGTTTGGACCCAGCCATATGCAAATCAGTCTTGACCCTGTTCTCCATGGGAACAGTCCAGCCCGAACTGCCAGGCCAGGTCTTCCCTGGACTGGAAACAAGCATCATGGGACCGGTTTCGGGGTTTCACCCCTTATCAGGCAGGCTAGCTTGAATCCAGTGGCATGGGAAGCACAGGACCCACGTCTGGGCATACCTTTCCCACTTAGAGCAACAAATGCAAAAAAAAAAATGATAGACGGAATGCTGAACAATGTCAAACATTCACCCCAAGTACAGAGATCTGGGCATAAATCCATTTTTTTTTGCTGCCCATGCAATTCCAGTTTGGACCCAACCATATGCAAATCAGTCTTGACCCTGTTCCCCATGGGAACAGTCCAGTCCGAACTTCCAGGGCAGGTCTTCAATGGACTGGAAACAAGCATCCTTGGACCGGTTTCGGGGTTTCACCCCTTATCAGGCAGGCTAGCTTGAATCCAGTGGCATGGGAAGCACGGAACCCACGTCTGGGCATACCCTTCCCACTTAGAGCAACAAATGCAAAAAGAACAAGTGATAGACGGAATGCTGAACAATGTCAAACATTCACCCCCAGTACAGAGATCTGGGCCTAAATCCATTTTTTTTTTGCTGCCCATGCCATTCCAGTTTGGACCCAGCCATATGCAAATCAGTCTTGACCCTGTTCCCCATGGGAACAGTCCAGCCCGAACTGACAGGCCAGGTTTTCTTTGGACTGGAAACAAGCATCCTGGGACCGGTTTCGGGATTTCACTCCTCATCAGCCAGGCTAGCTTGAATCCAGTGGCATGGGAAGCACGGGACCCACGTCTGGGCGTACCCTTCCCTGGACGGAATGCTGAACAATGTCAAACTTTCACCCCCAGTACAGAGATCTGGGCCTAAATCCATCGTTTCTTTGCTGCCCATGCCATTCCAGTTTGGACCCAGCCATATGCAAATCAGCCTTGACCCTGTTCACCATGGGAACAGTCCAGCCCGAACTGCCAGGCCAGGTCTTCCCTGGACTGGAAACAAGCATCTTGGGACCGGTTTCGGGGTTTCACCTCATATCAGCCAGGCTAGCTTGAATCGAGTGGCATGGGAAGCACGGGACCCCCGTCTGGGCATACCCTTCCCACTTAGGGCGACAAATGCAAAAAGAACAAGCGATGGACGGAATGCTGAACAATGTCAAACATTCACCCCCAGTACAGAGATCTGGGCCTAAATCCATCGTTTTTTTGCCCATGCCATTCCAGTTTGGACCCAACCATATGCAAAGCAGTCTTGACCCTGTTCTCCATGGGAACAGTCCAGCCCGAACTGCCAGGCCAGGTCTTCCCTAGACTGGAAACAGGCATCCTGGGACCGGTTTCGGGATTCCACCCCTCATCAGCCAGGTTAGCTTAAATCCAGTGGCATGGGAAGCACGGGACCCCCGTCTGGGCATACCCTTCCCACTTAGGGCGACAAATGCAAAAAGAACAAGCGACGGACGGAATGCTGAACAATGTCAAACATTCACCCCCAGTACAGAGATCTGGGCCTAAATCCATCGTTTTTTTGCCCATGCCATTCCAGTTTGGACCCAACCATATGCAAAGCAGTCTTGACCCTGTTCTCCATGGGAACAGTCCAGCCCGAACTGCCAGGCCAGGTCTTCCCTAGACTGGAAACAGGCATCCTGGGACCGGTTTCGGGATTCCACCCCTCATCAGCCAGGTTAGCTTAAATCCAGTGGCATGGGAAGCACGGGACCCAAGTCTGGGCATACCCTTCCCACTTAGGGCGACAAATGCAGAAAGAACAAGTGATGTACGGAATGCTGAACAATGTCAAACATTCAACCCCAGTACAGAGATCTGGGCCTAAATCCATCCTTTTTTTTGGTGCCCACGCCATTCCAGTTTGGACCCAGCCATATGCAAATCAGTCTTGACCCTGTTCCCCATGGGAACAGTCCAGCCCGAACTGCCAGGCCAGGTCTTCCCTGGACTGGAAACAAGCATCCTGCGAACGGTTTCGTGGTTTCACCCCTCATCAGCCAGGCTAGCTTGAATACAGTGGCATGGGAAAAACGGGACCCACGTCTGGGCATACCCTTCCCACTTAGGGCGACAAATGCAAAAAGAACAAGTGATGGACGGAATGCTGAACAATGTCAAACATTCACCCCCCAGTACAGAGATCTGGGCCTAAATCCATCGTTTTTTTGCTGCCCATGCCATTCCAGTTTAGATCCAGCCATATGCAAATCAACCTTGACCCTGGTCCCCATGGGAACAGTCCAGCCCGAACTGCCAAGCCAGGTCTTCCGTGGACTGGAAACAAGCATTCTGGGACCGGTTTCAGGGTTTCACCCCCACATCAACCAGGCTAGCTTGAATCCAGTGGCATGGGAAGCAGGGGACCCACGTCCGGGCATACCCTTCCCACTTAGGGTGACAAATGCAAAAAGAACAAGCGATGGACGGAATGCTGAACAATGTCAAACATTCACCCCCAGTACAGAGATCTGGGCCTAAATCCATCGTTTTTTTGCCCATGCCATTCCAGTTTGGACCCAACCATATGCAAAGCAGTCTTGACCATGTTCCCCATGGGAACAGTCCAGCCCGAACTGCCAGGCCAGGTCTTCCCTGGACTGGAATCAAGCATCCTGGGACTGGTTTCGTGGTTTCACCCCTCATCAGCCAGGCTAGCTTGAATACAGTGGCATGGGAAAAACGGGACCCACGTCTGGGCATACCCTTCCCACTTAGGGCGACAAATGCAATGGTGGCACGGTTACACTTTCCTTCCACAAATCATGGCTTCTACCCTCTGTGATGTGGTGGTTCTGCGGTGGACGGGCCACTTTCTCCGCCGTTTCAGACTGTGAAACCAGCTCTTGGTAGAGAGGAATGTCTCAATACTTTTTCAAATCCCACCTTACCCAAACTGAGTCGATGGTCTTTCTTAGATATGGTTAAATATTTGGGGGCAGATTTAAGAGCCCCTGGCGCCTCCCTGTGCCACATTAGCTTTATTTGTTTACGTTAATGTGACCCAACGAGGCCAAGATTGCTGCGCCAAATTTACAAAGTGACACAATGCATGCACTGCGCCCATTTGTAACACTTTGTGCTACATTATGCCTGCGCCAGGCATAATGTTTGCAAAGGGGGATTCCCCCCGTTACGGGGGGCTGAAAAAATGGCGCAAAGAAATTTAAGAGCCTTCTTTGCATTTTTTTTCCCCACTTTTAAAGCCTGAGCAGGTGTGACAAGGATGCATGGCAGTGTTTACAGGGGGCCTTAATGGGCTTTGCAGGATTAGCGTAAAAAATTTGACGCTAATCCTGCAAAGCACTAAACTAGTGTCAATTTTTTTGACACTAGTTCCCCTAACTACTGCCATGGTGCACTGTCTCTTAGATACAGTGCACACATGGTGACGGTTAGGGGGCGCTAAGGGGTTCACTTTTCTTAAATCAGGCCCTGGGTTTCCTCCTGACCCAAACATCCCAACCCTACAGTGGCAATTAAGTTAATACCTTATGGCTACATCCACCCTGCACACTCAGTATGTGGATGTTGCAGTAACCAGGCAGGTCTGCAGCTCTTTTCTGAAAGCAGGCAGGTGTAACTGCATCTAGAGTCTGACGCATAGGTGCATGACAGCTGAGAAAAGAAAACAGGGGCTGTGGGGAAGACAGGTGCACCAATCACATATCTGTGAAGAGAGGTCTAGTGCTCTATTGTGCTAAGTGATAAAACAGGCTATTGATAAGTGCCAAGTACCCCCCTCCCAACTATCCCCAGGAAAATGCCCAATGAGAGAAAGATTAAATCCGGCCCTGGCCATTTTTCAACGCATATCACATTCTCAATCAATCAATCAAACATTTATAGAGGGTGGCAAATCAACTGTAAGGGTCTTGAGGCACTGAAGCTGTATACTGCTGCGTGGAAGTATGGCCATTTGAACATCCAGGTCGTTAGCTCTCTTCTGAATCTCTGGAGTAACGGTGTGGTCCTGAGGTGCAGGGGGAGGTTGTTCCAAGGCTTGGCTGCCAGGTGTGAGAAGTAGCGTCCTCCTTTGTGGTTGAGCGATCTTTAGAAAGGGAGAGGATGAGCTGTGTGTCATCAGCTCAGGGGATGTTGTGTCCATGTGATGAGGTTAAGCTGAGGAAGGATCCTTGGGGGACTCCACAAATGATCATCTTGGTCTCCGAGGTGAACGGTGGGAGACGGATCCTTTGGGTTCTGCTTGTGAGGTACTAGGTGATCCCTTTGAGAACATTTCCTTGAATTCAGATGTGGTGGAGTCTGTTGATCAGGATGTGGTGGGAAACAGTGTCAAATGCAGCAGACAAGTCCAAGAGCATGAGGACTGCTGTTTCCTCACGGCCAAGAGGCCTTTGAGGTCATCTGTGACTGAAATCAGGGCTCTCTCTGTGCTGTGGTTAGCTCGAAATCCAGATTGGGAGGGGTCCAGGAGATTGTGGCCTTATAGGGGTAGGTTGAGTTGCTGGTTGTTAGCTGTCTTGCGAACTTTTGCTGGATAGAGGAACAGGGATATGAGCCAGTAGTTCTTCAATTTGGCTGGGTCGGTGGACTTTTTTTTAAAAGGGGCCTCACTTTAGCCCATTTTCAATCCTCTGGAAAGAAGGCTGTAGTGATGGAGGTATTCAGGACCTTCCTGAGTTTGTCACCAATTGTCTTGCTTCCGAGGTTGAAGATGTGATGGTGGCAAAGGTCCGTGGGTGCTCCAGAGTGTATGGAGTTCATGATGGGGATAGTGTCTTGTGCAGTGAAGAGTTCCCAGTGGGTGAGAAGATGATCAGGGTTTGTGTTTGTGCATGTGAGCTGGTTGATGCTGTCTGCGGTGGAGGGCTAGCGTTGGACGTTTACAACGATGACTGAGATCCTGTTGTGGAAGAAGTTATCAAGGTTGTCGAACAGTTCCTGGAAGGGAGTGATGTTCTCGATGGGCTGCAGGATTGGTGAACTTCTTCACAATGGCAAAGAGTTCTTTGCTATGGTTTGTGCTGACTTTCATGCAGTCTCCTAGTGTGTTCTTCTCAGTTTCTTTCAGGAGGCGTTGTTACTGGCTGAGGGTGGTCCTGAATGCAGTGCGGTCTCCTTATTTTTTTTTGCTGATGTGCTGCTTCCTTTCAAGTTGTCAGCAGTTGCATTTGGTGCAGTGCAGTTCCTCAGGAACCAGCTTTCTCTTTAACTTTGTTCTTGGTTGTCTTGGTGGGGGTGATGGCATCAGTGCATTCTACGATCCACTGGGAGAAGCTCTTTGCTGCTTGTTTATGGTCCTGTGTAGAGTCTGGGAGGTTGGAGGTGGGAGCAGAGAGTGTCGTTCCACTGGATACCTTTTTCAAATTTTTTTGTGTGGATCTGAGGGGTGCAGTGCCGGGGTATGTGGGTCCAGAGATGGTGAAGTGCACGTTGTGATGGTCAGACCAGGTGAGTGATGCAGTGTGGATGTACCTGACTCTGTTGCTGGAGGTGAAGATGGGGGTCAATCATGTGTCCTGCGATGTGGGTAGGGTCGGTGACAAGCTGCTTGAGGCCGATGTTGCTCACGCCTTCCAGAAGGTTGGTGGAGTTGGCATTACTGGGGTCATGGAGTTGGAAGTTAGGATCCCCTAGGAATATGTAGTGCTCAGAGTCAATTGCTTGCAGGGAAATGAGTTCCGGGATGGCATTGCAGAAGATGGGGCGTGTTCCTGCTGCTCTTTAGGCAAGGGAGCCTCTGATGGTGCTTTTTCCATCTGTGTGGAGATGAATGTTGAGGTGTTTCAATCCCATTGTCGGGTAGTCAGGGGATGGAATGCATTTACAGTGTCCCTGTAGATGATGGGGATTCCACCTCCATGATTGTTGGTTCGGTCTCGGTGTGTTATCTTGTAACCTTCAGGGATGGTGGTGACAATGTCTGGTGCGGAAGCGGGGTTGAGCCATGTTTCTGTGAGGAAGATGACGTCTGGGTGAAGAAGGAGATCGGGTCCCAGACCTAGCTGGCATGTTTAACTAATGAATGTGTGCTGAGCAGGATGCACTGGTGCTGTGTCGTGGTGGTCTCAGTCAATGTGTTGGAAGATGAGGAGGCAGTGTCTGCAGGAGAATGGTCCTCTGGTGGTACACTGGGATGTGTGGCAGAAGTGGTTGTTGGTGCATCCATGGCTCAAAGGTCAGAAGCAGTGTATCTTCGTGGGGTGGAAAATCCAGGGGTTCTGGCACTGGGCACAGTCCAGGTACAGATGGGCCTGCCTTTGGACGCGGAGAGGATAGGACAGTGAGAGTGCAATGCAGCAGCAGAGGAGAGCTGGCCTGGGACCTGCTCAGTGGAGTCGCACTGTGGCCTCTATTACGTAGGTCCTGGCAGTAAGGAGGGGTGCTGGGAAGTGGTGAGTGGTGCTAGGCGGGAGGTGTAAAAACAAGTGGCAGGAGGGAGCGGCAATGGGGAAAAAATAAATGAACAGTGAAAAAAGGAGGCAAAAGCAAGAGAAAGTACGCATTCTGCAGCACACATAGAAGAAGCAAAATGCATTGGACGATTGTTTATGTGCAGGAAGTGATACCTTCCTGCACATAAAAAATCATTCAAAATGACGCTTTGGTACTTCTTTGTGTGCTGCATTTTTCAGCACACATAGAAGTGCCCAATCACCATTATAGATTGTTTATGTGCAGGAAAGGACACCTTCCTGCACATGAACAATCTATCCCCTCAAGGCAGACACCCTTGCACTATGGTGCAAGGATGTCTGCATTGGGGCTAGGCAGGTTAATTCAGCGCCAGCACAGGGGGAACGCAGGGATGCGCTGTATTCCTCTAAATATGGCGCACTGCTGCGTTTTTAAAGTAGCGCAACACGGGCTGCTATTTTTGGCGCAGCACCACACTGCACCACTTTAACATAAATCTGAGTCATAGTATTCTAAGCACTACGCCTACAGCTACAGGGTTCTATGCAAAGCTATCTATAGTACAAAACAGAAGGCAAACACATGAGGTACACTGCTCACTCTCTGTCGCTAACTGACCACAGCCGATTTTCGTACACGATAAACACACATCCAGGTTTTGCCCATGGCAAACTACAGCCAGGTCTTAAAAACTCGACACTGTGCACAACCAGCTGTTACTATTAGTGCACAGCAACCTGCTATTCACTGTACAATACAAGCGGTTGCTACTCACTGTACTTTATGTACTGCAGCATGCAAGCCTTGGACAAGTCATGGGGCATGCACGCAGAAGAAGCCGATAATAGCTCTGTTCAGAGAGTTCTGGAACCTAATCGATCTGATCAATGTTTGAAAGTCACAGCAAAAATACCTTTTTTTACAAGACATGTCTCACGTCGAAGACTGCTTTGAAAAGCTGCAGCTGGACATAAATTCTTAAAAATACATTGGTCAACCGATAATAATTCAGTATGGTCTCCCATGGTCCTCTCTCCTTTGTACACTAAAAGATACACTTTTGCTGCACCGCAGCTGGGGAATGATCTGGCTAAAACTGTATTTACTTTCACATTATTGTTCATTACATAAGCAAAGATAGCAATGAAAGACAATCAACATATGTGATATTTGGAGGCTCTGTACTAAAGGGTCGGTAAGGGCATATAAGAATGTTCGCATGACACAATAGAGGGGGTTTGAGTGTGCTAACATAAACTCTGTGTCCTAATTTCACATATTTACTCCTTAGACAGTGCCAAACTCTCACTGAATCCTGTACCCACTAGCGACCAGGTTGACTGCCAGAATCTGACAACTCACCATTTGTTCTGGAAAAGCCTGAGAACAATCTCCGGTGTCCATGCTTTCATCACAAGAGAGAGCTTGTGACCACCCCAATAAAAAATCTGGTGCGTGAGGAAACACCTGGAGATAGTAACCGCATGGCTTGCACCCCCACATCCCGCCCTCTGGTGTACTTGAGGTCTGAGTTTTTAGTTAGACTGGAATGGAGAATAAGAGCAGAGAGATTGAGAAGTGGGGATAGGGGCAGACACCGGTGATAAAATAGAAGTGTAAGGAGGTGAAATACCATAGACAAAACAAAAGCGGGGTGACAATATCGGATGAATAAGGAAGAACTATGAAGACATGTATATTGAGGCCAGTAAAAGAGTGGGGAAAACTCAGCAAAAGCCGGTTTTAAGACATAAACATAAAATGGCAAATGTATTAAATCACTAATACGTATTTTACAACAGTATAACTCACATATACACTTATTAATGCGGACGGAGGCAGCACTGCAGTACTGAAAAAGAATGAATTTCTAAACTGAAGCAGAAACCCAGCCACAGCAGTACAACGCATAGCAAGCGCCGAGTTGTACATTCTAATACTTATAGCATTGGAATTGCACCAAGAAGTACTTGCCATACAGCCAGTAACAACAAGTAATTAAATAAAAAGTGGAGGTGGGCGAAAAATTCAGAACAAGTAGAAAGGCATGACTGCCGTATGTAAACAAAAGCGTGCCGCGCTATAGCAATTAATGGAACTGGAATGCCTCATGCGCTCCACAGAAACCTGCTTGAACAGAGAGAAGGTGTGATGCAAAGACTAGAGCTGCCGACTTTGGAACCGAGGACCTGGGTTCGAGTCACTGTGTCTGCTCAATATCACTTAATCTCTGATGTGCCTTCAAAAAATAAATATATTCTTGTGTAATATAGCTGGTACTCATGTAAAGTCTTGAAAGTTAAAAAAGTAATTAAATAAACAAGCGTGCCTCCACCTGCCCTCCCACCACCTGGGACCATGTGACCAAGAAAACAGCCTGATTTACAGCTTCTTTCACAGCTAAGCTGAGGGAAAGAATGCTCTGCAAAAGAAAAGAGTAGCTTCTGAACAGGAAGCGAAGGAAAAAAAAATCCCCTAAAGAATAGATAAAAAAGGACAAAGCATAATTATACAGTAGTTGGTCCCTGCTCTCAAAGAGCCATGACTAAGCACCAGCAAGGAAGGATTTTTAAATGACACTCAAATGAGCAAATTAAATGGCTTGAAGCCCACAGTAAGTATACTAAAAGTATAAAAGAGGCTGTATGTTTACGCTTGACCTAAAAACAGAGAGAGGGGAGGAGAAAGCAGTAAAAATGAGGCAGAAAGAAGGAGAAATCACTCCGAACAACAGGGGAAAAAGAGGGAGCTAGTAAAAATGGATAGAAAGCAAGAGAAATCATTCAAAAAAACAAAGGGAAAGGAGGAGAAAGCAGTAAAAGCTAAGCAGAAAGCAGGAGAAATCACTCAGAAAAATGGAGGTAGAGAAGGAGAAAGTAAAAGCAAGACAGAAAGCAGGAGAAAGAACTCAGAAAAAGGGAGGGAGAGGAGGAGAAAGCAAACGGAAGGAGAAAGCACTCAGAAAAAACAAGGGGAAAGGAAGGAGAAAGCAATGAAAAGAGCCAGAAAGCAGGCGAAAGCATTCAGATGATTGGAAGAAGGAAGGGAGAAAGCAGTGAAAACACAACAGAAAGCAGGCAAGAGCATTCAGAGAAACAGGGGGAAAGGAGGAGAATACAGTGATAATGAGGCAAAAAACAGGAGAGAGTGATGCAGCAGAGGGGGAGAGCTGGCCTGGGACCTCATACTGAATAGAGGGGGCAGTTAGGAAGGGCTGAGTGGCCCTGCCACATATATGCCAAGTGATAACTGGGACTGTAGGGATTGGCTGAGTACCCCTATGACATACCAGCTTCTCAATAGAAAGGGTGGGTGTTCATGTAACATTTCCAAATCGTGGACTAGACAAGATAAGTACCTGTCATCCATCTGTCACTAAACAGAAGGAGTTGTGGAGAAGAGGAGACTGTTCCTGCCAAAAGGATGCTCTGGAATGACCAGTTCTGAGAAGCAAAGCTGAATGCCCTTGCCACAGAATGCCACCCCAAGACTCGTAAGGGCAGTGAGGAAGGCTTGAAGTTGTTTCAAGCAGATCTTTCAATCAATTCCAGGGGTGCAGTCATGCATTGTTTTGTTTGAAATCTGTACATATTTCACAGCATATTACAAGTCATGTGATACAGCACGTTGAACTTAAGATGGAGCCAATTTACGAGATCAGTGTTGGGCACACTCAGTATCATCAAATAGAATGTGCAGTTTAATACAACTCAAAAGGAACAAGTTGGCTTGAAAAGTTTTCTTAGCGCTAGCCTTCGTTTTGAAATGCAGGCGCAAGTTTGCTTAGCTTTTTAGGTAACTTCTGTACTTGTAATTCTATCCTCATTTCACTGCATGAATATCAGATTTTACAATGTGGATCTTTAGGCATTACAAAATGTTGACCTTTAAAATGTATTGTATTACCACGTAGGACTTTACAACGCATCGTAATACCACCCAGGGCTTTACAGCGCATTGTATTACCATGCAGGGCTTTACATTGAGAGGTCACCTTAAGACACAGCACCAAAAGTCACTCTCTTGTAGGCCTTTATTACAAGGCTCTCGTAGGTGGGTGAGATTTTTATCACACCCAATAAAATACAACTTGAGAGTTCCGGTGAGATCAACCATACTTGATAGTTTTCCCTATAATTGGGCCATAATGTGCATTTTGGTGCTTCCACATGTCCGAGTGTTTACCAGATATTTTCCCCTAGTAAATTACAGTAGGTTTGATATGTGATAATTTACTGCAGGAAAATAGTGGGATTGCTGTTTGATCAATGGTACAGTAAGAGATACAGGGTTTTCCGTCTGAGTGTAGATTGTGATTGTAAATGTCATAGTATTTTTATAGCGCTTACTACCACTGACGAGGCATCGAAGCGCTTTTTGGCAAGTAGCACGCTACTCCGAAACTCAAGAGGAATTAGTGATTAGTATAGGGAAATGTGAGGATAGTATTATTATTATTATGAGTTAATTTGCGCGGAGGATATGTCAGTTTGTTTAGTTGGATTGACTGGAGTAATGGAGAAATAGAGGAGTGACAAATCCCAAAAGAGATCATAGTGGTAGGGGGTCTTGGATGAGTCAAAGGTGAGATAAATGAGGGAGAAGTAGGTTTGGTTGTTTGGAAGATCACAGTAGTAAACAGAGGTTTGGGGTGAGCTACATCAGGTAGAGGAGGAAAGAGCTTAGGCAGGATTATTTCAGAGAACAAAGTAGTAGAATGGGTTTTGATGAGTCAGAGTGAGGGTGGAGGATAGATTGTTAGAGACAGGGTGATTGGTAGACAGAGAAAAGCCTAAGAGAGAGTAATTTGTATTTAATTTTATTTTATTTTTTCTTTTAATTTTATTTATTTATTTATTTATTTAATTGTATTTATTCATTTATTTTTTCTCTAGTACAATAGGACTACAGTAATAAATAAATAGATATGTAAATACATATTAAGGGAATATATGTGTAAGGAATATAATAATGGGTATAACATGAGATGTAAAGTTGTATTGTACAAACATAGACTTTCAAGATTTGCAATATTTGATGTTAATTTATAAGTGTACTTTTCTAACATTCATTTATCTTTCCTCAATTTTTCAATAGAGAAATGCTTGCTGTTAAAATAGTTAAGATAACATTTGCTCATTGTGATATAAAAATGAAAGCAGGGATTCATAAATATCTAATATAACAACTTATCTAGGAGATATGCAATGACTTATGAACATGTTAAGCATAGAATAATATACACATAGATATGTATATACACAAACATATACATATACACACATGCACACAAAATATACACACATATATACATTTAACCGTGAGTAAATATACATATGTTAAACAGGCTTAAAGAGTATGTGTATATTTTATTATTATGATATAGTAACTATACATATTTCTTAAAGAACTATACATGTCTACAATATATGAATAATCAGATTATAAATATTTATCAACACAGGCATATGCAGTTCATTGCTGTTTGGAAATAGTGGTTATGAAGGAAAGAGCCGACTCTTGAGTAGTCTTCTGAAGAAAAGATAGTTATCGTGGATCTTATATTTGGGTGTAATGAATTCCATAGTTTGACTGCTTGAACAAAGAAGGATGTACCACCTATTGTCTTTTTCTTGTATGGTGGTGTTATAAGGCGGGGTGCCAATCTTGAGGTGAGGTTTCTTTGTTGAATGTATTTGGTTATTTTGTTTCCGATGTACAGCTTTGTGGGTGATTACAAAGCAGCTTGAAGGTGGATCTTCTGGCAACTGGCAACAAATGTAGTGCTCCCAAGGCAGGGGAGATGTGGGCTTGTGGCTTTACATGTAATAGTAGCCTGGCAGCTGAGTTCTGAATAAGTTATAGTTTTTTCATAGTAGATAGAGATGATCCATGGTAGAGGCCAATAGCTTAATCCAGTTTAGATAGTACAAGAGAGATAGTAGCCTGCACCTTGTGAAGGAATCCGAGGTGGTGTTGCAGATTCAAGGTGATAAAGCTTTATTGTGCTAAATTGTCTACTTGGGCATTCATTGTTATCTTGGAGTCCATGGTAATTCCAAGGTTTTTAATTTGCTTAGATACTTGAGGAGGTGGTCCAAGATCATCAGGCCAGGCACACATATGTTTTTCAATTGCCACATGTGAGTATTTCTGTTTTGAAAGCATTCAGTTTGAGATAGCTACAAGTCATCCACTAATCAACAGCTCTGAGGCAACTGAAGATTTATGAGTTCTTAATGTCTTTGGGGCATTCCAATTTAAGGAGTACTTATATGTCATCTACATAGTTGTAGCATGTGAGTTGAAAATCATTGATCAATTCTGGTAGATGCTTGTACATAGGTGATTGATGTCTGTGTTATAGTGTATTTTGATTGTGTTTCACTCTGTGCTATATGATGCACCGATTTGTGGTGGCTCCTTATTATAGCAGGGAGTGTAAATCCTCAATTTTAATGAAAGCACAGTTTGTGAGTGATTGCCATTTATTTGTATGACTGTCAACCTGTGACTGATAAGTACATGAGAATGTGAATCTGGCAATTTTTAGTTTTCAGGACAAACAAGTAAGGTCTTTATCCCCCTCATCCCCACCCCGGTCCCATCTGTGCTTGCAGGAGGAGCTGGCCTTGACCTGTACAGGAGTGGTTCTTTATCAGCCCCTTTGTTAAGAGTTTGTTTCCTGAGACAGTCAGTTCTATGGAGTCTTCACAAATATGGCTGCCCTTCCAGGAAGAACATGTCTTAGCTAGTTACATTGGAGGATGTGACCCAGCAACAGTCTGTTGCATTTTTGTCATTGTAATGGCATTTCCACCCTGGTGGTGAGCAAAATGTTGTGGTTATTTTGTAGGTTGTAGTCAAGTACTGTTGTGATGGTGTTCTGTATCATGTTTTGCATAGGTGTCTGGTGTGACAAGTTGGTGCAAAGTTTACTTTGTGTGCTGTGGTGATATTATTCTGTATGCTGTGAGTTAAATACATAAAATTGTAAATTTAAGTTAAGGATCTCTGTTGCACAATCCTACATATGTGTTCTTTTTGTGAGATGCTAAGTGTGTGGTATGGTGTGTGAAAAAACAGGTAGGGGATATTTTGGAATGCTGTAAATTCTACATGTAGGAGAAGCTTAGCTAAGTGATAGAAGTTATACGTTTTAAGTGGGACCTCATAATTGCACCCAGGAAACCATCTCTCTCTCCACCGTGTTTTGTCCCAGATTACCTCATTTAAGGAGTTGACAGCAGTGGATTTCCTAACAGTCTGGTGCCTGCCAAGGGGCTTTGGGCAGAGGCCAAACAGCCACAAGTAAGGTGCTCCCCAGATAAATGACTGGCACTTTTCCAGACCAAAATGCTTCACAGCCACACCAGGCATTGAGTGGTCAATCACTTTATTTCCTAGTTGTTGGTTAGCCGATAACCTTGACACTCAGGCCACTCCTGCTAAACTGCGGAGTCACGCAATTGATGTTTGAGAGTAAAGGCTACAGTTTAATTATATTTGCATAAGGCCTCCTCAGAGGCTGTTGATCATAAAACAGTGGCCCTGATTCTAACCCCGGCGGTCTTTGACCGCCGGGGCGAGGGTCGGCGGGAGCACCGCCGACAGGCCGGCGGTGCCCCGCAGGGCATTCTGACCGCGGCGCTTTGCCCGCGGTCAGAAAGGGTAAACCGGCGGTCTCCCGCCGGTCTCCCGCCGGTTTACCGCTGCCCTCAGAATCCCCCATGGCCGCCATGGGGGATTCTGACCCCCCCTACCGCCATCCTGTTCATGGCGGGAAAGCCAATGGCATGGGCACGGCAGGGGCCCCCGTAAGAGGGCCCCGCAAGGTATTTCAGTGTCTGCCTTGCAGACACTGAAATACGCGACGGGTGCTACTGCACCCGTCGCACCTTCCCACTCCGCCGGCTCGATTACGAGCCGGCATCCTCGTGGGAAGGGAGTTTTTCCCTGGGCTGGCGGGCGGTCTTTTGGAGACCGCCCGCCAGCCCAGGGAAAAACTCATAATACCCTCCGCGGTCTTCTGACCGCGGAGCGGTATTATGGGGGCGGAATTCTGGCGGGCGGCCTCCGCCGCCCGCCAGGATTAGAATCACCCCCAGTATGTTTTACATAAGCATGGTCAGGCTTTTTTCAATGGAGTGCCGATTATCATGATACAAAGTCTTAGGTATTGGTGTTCTTGTGGTGGGGGTCCCAAACCTCCCATGGGATAGGCCTAACTCTCTACCTTGTGCATTTAGTCGTGGCTGCAAATTGTGTCACTTGTCTGGGGACCCCCTTAATGCTAGCTAGCCCTGCAGTCAGATATCCCAAGGTGAGCAGCATAAGCCCCCCACTTTGTGCATGACTAGGTGTTGCCTGTAATTTCAACTCCTGGTCATGAAGCCATGAACTGTTGGTTCCCTACTGTGATGCTGATCTATGTTCTGCTGAAGATGTGGGTGGACTGTTGGGTATGAATAAAGCATTCTCCCGCCACTGCTTGACTTGGTGTGGCTCATAATGCCAACTTCTGGTTGTGGAGCATCCCGCCATGCCGATCATGAGGCTAATGTCCCAATGAAGGTCCCCCTTTAACTTCTTTTTGTTCATTAGCAGCCCCCCATGCAAAGAGCTGCCATTAAGTTTGCACAAAAAGCTCTCATTTGGTAGATGAACCACTTCCTCTGAATAGTACTCAGGCAGACTTAGGATAACTAAGTCATGTCTAATGAATTCAAGCCTACTGGCTTTACAGAATTTGCTGACCACAATGTTCACTTTCCTTCTTGACCCCACTTTTTGCTTGGTTGGCCTTGCCACTTTATATGCATTTTATGCACCTTGTATTGCTCATTGCGTGATGACGGGGTCAACCAAGGTTGAGTCCTAGACCCATATGACTGGTCACTCATACTGTCCTCATCCTGTTTCCTAGCAAAATATAATGAAAAGCTCTTATCAGAAAGGTGTGCGCATGGAGAGGAAGGAGGCTGATGGGCATGTGACTCATTGAAGAGGGGCCTTATGTATGTCATATAGGCTTTGGATTACCATCTCACTAATGCCATACTCTTTCCTTCAAAAGCAAAAAGAACAGATAATGGACGGCAGTGGTGTAACAAAGGCCCTTACAGCCCCTGTGGCGCGAGGCACAATCTCCAGGGTGCCCCCTCAGCACAGTAGAGTGTGCAAGAGTTACAGGCCCCTGACTGCATCCAGAGGGGAGGGGATCCCCTCCAGGTACTTTGCAGGGGGGCCCCTCTCAAGTTTCTACACGCCACTGATGGTTGGAATGCTGAACCATGCAAACATTCACACCAAGTCACAGATTTAGGTTTAATCCATTGTTTTTTGCTCACCACACCACCCCAGTTTGGACCCAGCCATATGCAAATCACTCTTGACCCTGCTCCCCATGGTGACAGTCCAGCCCCAATTGAGAGGCCAGGTCCTCCCTGGAACGGAAACAAGCATTCTGGGACTGGTTTCAGGGTATCACCCCTCATCAGCCAGGCTAGCTAATCCAGTGGCAGAGTGAACAAGGGACCCACGTCCGGGCATACCCTTCCCAAATAGGGGGACAAAAGCAAAAAGAACAGATGATGGATGGAATGCTGAATGCAAACATTGCCCTTGTCACAGATCTGGGTTTAATCCATTGGTTTTTTTTTTGCTCACCTCCCCAGTTTGGACCCAGCCATATGCAAATCAATCTTGACCCTGCCCCCCATGGGAACAGTGCAGTCCGAACTGCCAGGCCAGGTCCTCCTTGGACCGGAAACAAGCATCTTGGGACCGGTTTAAGGATATCACCCTTTATCAGTCAGGGTAGCTTGAATCGAGTGGCATAAGCAACACAGAACCCATGTCTGGACATACCCTTCCCACTTAGGGTGACAAAAGCAAAAAGAGAAGATGATGGACGGAATGCTGAACAATGCAAACATTCACCCCCAGTCACAGATCTGGGTTTAATCCATCATTTTTTGCTAACCGTGCTACCCCAGTTTGGACCCAGCCATATCCAAATTAGTCTTGTCCCTGCTCACCATAGGAAGAGTCCAGCCCGAACTGCCAGGCCAGGTTCTCCCTGGACCAGAAACAAGCATCCTGGGACCGGTTTCCGGGTATCACTCCTCATCAGCCAGGCTAGCTTAAATCCAGTGGCACATTTGTTGCTGTAATTGGGAAGGGTATGCACAGACGTGGGTAGCCTGGCTGATGAGGGGTGATACCCCAAAACTGGTGTGAGGATGTTTGTTTCCAGTAGAGGGAGCAGGGTCAAGATTGATTTGCATATGTCTGGGTCCAAACTGTAAAGACGTGACGAGTAAATAAATGATTGATTTAGGCCCAGATCTCAGACTGGGGGTGAATGTTTGACATTCCGTCCATCATCTCTTTTTTTTTTGCAATACTCCTTCCTTCAGCATCCCCTGTTGCTCTGTCATGGTGGCTGCCTCTATACGAAAAGAGTGTGTACCAAATTGGGCTTCTGGAACTCCTGCTTCCACTAATGCCCTCTCCATTACCACTGTGAACTGAAACCTGCTAAGGTACTTCCTCATCTGCATGCTTGATCAGTTGTCCCCACTCCGTTGGTGCACTCAAATATTCCTTAAACACATTCTGGGGAGCAACTCAGGTCAGCTAAACAAATCAAACTCACCTTGGCCCCTTTTCCACATTGTCTGTCTATCTCAACTTGATTGCCATGGCTGTTTTCCCTAGCAGTATGTGTTAAGCTTGCGCCTCCCACCATACCCTTTGCAGAGGGAGCCAGCAACTCACCTTCTCTAAATAGCCCAAAGAATGTAAGCGTCAATGCAGCTTTAAAAAGCAGTGCTTCAAACCCATCCTTCATGATCGACTGACTGTTTTCAACATGAGCACCATCCAAGGCAAATTTATTGGGTGCCCTTTATCCTTACGTGGGAATTACAAGCATTCCAGACCTTCATAGGCAATCTCACATAATATGAACTTGTATTGATGACTGTTTTCAACTTTGCAAAGTGAGCTGCGGGTGATGAATGTGCCTGTGCACATGATTTGATATCCTTTTCTTTAAAGGCTAATTCAATAAATTGTTTTACTGCTCTGATGGTGGTTGCCTCCTTGCTAAAATCCTACAGCCCCTTTACTGCTTCAAATTGTCTGCCTATCTAAGGTATCTTTTAGCTGACCCTGTGTCAATGAGTGGCCATTTAGGCCCACCAAGTCTAGTCAGCAAGATATTCCTGATTTCTGGAAAGGGGTCATCTGCTGGTCTGCCTGTGGGGATAAGCTCCTGAATCTGTCCATTTGGAAGCGAGAGAGAGCATCAGCTTGTGATTCCCTTCTGGCCTGTGCCTCAACTTAATTCCAAAGTTCTGTGCCAAATTAAGTCTAACCACATAGCACATGAGTGAGAGAATCAGTGGGCCCGAGCCAAAGTGCTGCTGAAGGCTTATACCCAACCCTGATTTTCTGACCATAGTGTCAGTTTCATATTGCATATTGGGTGTTCTTATGTATGCCGTGAAACTATAATGGGCAACAGTATGATGAAGGTTATGCTTTGTCAGCCCTTCCATCATCCATCAATGACACCAATTCTTACTACACCATACCGTTCCTGATATATCCCTAAAACCATGACATCCTGCTGCATCTGTGAACAGCTCAATCTGCTTTGCTATTACCCATTTTTCTATCCATCCCAAACTAATGTGCCATTAAATTCAGCCCAAGATGTATGCCAAAGTCAATAAATCCTGCTTCTCCCCTGAATTTAGTCTTACATGATGGTGCTTTTTCTTCATCCTGGAGGTGAGTTGACTCCATCGCCTCACAAGCACCCTGCCCGCTGGTATCACCTCAGCAGCAAAGTTCAATTTGCTGAACATTTTTTGTAATCTTGTGGTGTTCTGAATGTACTTTCCATCAAATATATCTCAAACCGTAAGAAAACCTTTTTTTAAAAAGGTTCCACTTTTTTCTCTACTGTACTCTGGACACCCAAGGATGTTAATTGATAGAATGCTACCAGTATTCTGCTGCATTGATCTGTTCTGGACTTACCCACAAATAGGAAATTGTGCAGATAATGCAATTTACCTCCCAGGGGATGTTGCCTATGTAGGGCCCATTCCAAAAATGTGCTAAGGCCATCAAATAGGCACAGGAGATGAAGTGGCCCATTGGCAAGCATCTGCCAAAAAACATTTGCCCTTCAAAGTACAAACATAACAGGTGAAAACTCTTGGGCTGTACTGGGAAGAGTCTAATGGCTGACTGGATGGCCGCTTTGGTCATCAGTGCTCCTTTTCCCATTGCCTTCTTTATGTCCATGGCATAATCTATGGATGCATAACTCAAAGAGTACTTCTCAGGATCAATCCCATCATTCACTGACACACTCTGTAAATAATAATATGGTAGATTGGCCTGTACTAGCCCAAGTCCTTCTTTGGCATCACCCCCAGTGGGGAAAAGACTGGACCTTCAAGGTGAAGGTTGCTTAAATGGACCATTAGTGCACGCTAAGGTCCCCTCTTTTACAATGTTTTAATGCACATCCTTCAGATGCTGTGCTGCTGATTTGAGATTCTTTACCTCAATCGTGTTAAAACCCCATTCAAAACTCTCCATCAATGGAATGGCTTCTATCTTGTTGTGGTATTCATTTGAGTAGCTCCCTTAAATTTGTTTTGTTTACAGGCAAACTGGCTAACTTACATTTTTCATCAGCTTCTGGGCCTACTGTAACACTATGGTGGTCATTCTGACCCTGGCGGTCTTTGACCGCCAGGGCGGAGGACCGCGGGAGCACCGCCGACAGGCCGGCGGTGCTCCAATGGGGATTCCGACCGTGGCGGTAAAGCCGCGGTCGGACCGGCACCACTGGCGGGCTCCCGCCAGTGTACCGCCGCCCCATTGAATCCTCCACGGCGGCGCAGCTTGCTGCACCGCCGCGGGGATTCCGACCCCCCCGACCGCCATCCAGATCCCGGCGGTCGGACCGCCGGGATCCGGATGGCGGTAGGGGGGGTCGCGGGGCCCCTGGGGGCCCCTGCAGTGCCCATGCCACTGGCATGGGCATTGCAGGGGCCCCCGTAAGAGGGCCCCTACATGTATTTCACTGTCTGCTGCGCAGACAGTGAAATACGCGACGGGTGCAACTGCACCCGTCGCACAGCTTCCACTCCGCCGGCTCGATTCCGAGCCGGCTTCATCGTGGAAGCCTCTTTCCCGCTGGGCTGGCGGGCGGTCTGAAGGCGACCGCCCGCCAGCCCAGCGGGAAAGTCAGAATGACCGCCGCGGTCTTTCGACCGCGGAACGGTAATCTGACGGCGGGACTTTGGCGGGCGGCCTCCGCCGCCCGCCAAGGTCAGAATGAGGGCCTATGTGCCTTTCTGACGCTTCTTCCCTTTGTTTGCCTTTTTGTCAGGCCTCTTACAATGCCTGAATTCTGAGACTGGGCTCCTGCTCACGCAGTTGACACAAATATGCTGAAATATGCATATTGGGCCCCTGAAGTTTTAATTTAACTCATATAGCCGGCATATGTCCGATTTACCCCTGTTCACTTCTCTTTCTTTCCATCTAGAACATGGTCTTGTACTGGTGAAGGATTTTCCCTTTTCCTGCCTCTCTTTAAATGCTGACCAGAGAAAGGGGAGCTCTGTTTTGCCACACCATTCCTTGGCTGATGTGTAGGTATATTCATAAGATGTCATCTTTTTGGACCCACTCAATGGAACCCAGGTTTGCATTTTAACCAGAATCTCTGGTCATATTGTAACTATGCTTCCCCAAAGAACTGCCTCTGTGTCTCATGGATCCTGACTTCATATAACCATGAGTCTGTGGCCCTGTGGGGGAATTCTTAGCCTATTCTATAACCCATAATTCTGAATGCATCTTTCCAATTGTAAAAAATCCTTTCTTTTCTGACTCTCCTCATTTCTTTCTTTTCATCTTCCTTTCTTTCTTCTCATCTTACTTTTTATCACCGTGAGTGAGTCAAAATCATCTAGCTGAATTTCTGATAATGAAAAAATGTCTACAAAATCTTTTTTCCATACCTCCCTTTCACTGCTAAGAGAATTAGGCTTTTTAAGCCAATGTATTTTGCTACCATGGAAGGCTGCTCTGGGGAGGCCCTGAAGTATGCGTTAACCGGCTGGCCTACTAAAGGTGGATTCACCAACATCAGTGCCTCTTGACTTACTGTGCTCTCCCATGCACGCCCCTGGTTCTGGTATGCTGCCTTGCATGCTAGCCATTATGCTTGCCACCACATGTGCACTACTGTTTTGGTGCGCTGTTGGTTCACCCTGGCAAGCATTTCCTTATGTTCATTTTGCACAAATCGAGTATTTGGAAGATGGTAGCCTGGTTAGCATGCATGCTGAGCGGCTCCTATTACTTATTGTCACCATAATTTGAGTAGGCCATCTGAATTGCTAAAAATTGTGTTTTGCCCTATGGCCACTGCTTCTCAATGTGTGATGCCACTTGATTCCACTTTGGCTCCCACAGCTTTTGATTCTGGCGCTATGTCACTTCTTGTACCCCTACTTCAAATACCCCACACGCTCATGCCCTTGCCCTGAAAATATCATAGACTCTATTAACTTCAAACATTCTTGCACAATTCTGCTTATTTGCCCACCACTGTTGCCCTTGTTGTAGACCCTTCTACTGGACTGCACTGTTGTAGAGATAGCTGAAGATGATGAGTTCTTCCTTTTTTGTCCCTTTCTGTCTCTGTTTTTTATTTTCATCCTTTGTTGCTACTCCTCCTCTTCTTTTCTATAATTTCTTTCTTGTTGCTTGGGTCTCTTTCGTTAGCAACTGTCTCGATATCTCAATATTAGCACCACCCTGCTCACTTGGGACATCCTCCTCAGAACCCATCAGCTGCTTTAGCAACCATTTCTTTCTGTGCTTTGACACTGCTGCCCTTGCTTCCTTCACTAATTGTTCTAGTTGAACTGGCTGTCCCTCTTACTTGCTTGGTCTGCCTCTTTATACTCCTAGGAGCTTGCCAAAGCATGAGGGTTTGGGGCCTGGGTGTTAGGCATTTGAGTCCCTCTGTGTGCACTCTGCTTTTACAACTTTCTCTGCTCAAAAATATCTCTCCAAGCTTATGCCCAGTTGCAGGTATACTTGAGGGTTAATCTCTTACTTGCCATGCCCCCACCTCGTCTTTGCTTCTCAAAACAGGCCAGGTGTCCCTCTTCTGTTGAGTCTTCACCTCTACCTCCTTCTGATGATATCCTGCAAGACTTTTCAAACCGCACTTTGCTGATAGGTGCACAAGCCCATCCCCTGCTCCTTTTCTCCCAATGCCACTTGCAAGTGTTCGTGCCCATGGGCAGGGGTGTCAGATGTCAACTCTTCCTTCCATCGTGACTGACTGACCTCACTCTGCAGTTGTCCCCTCATACACTTCAGGTGGCTGGGAAATGCTTCGGCAGCCACTCTTTGACAACAGGTTAGTAAACTTCCTCAGCCTCCTGGAACATGCCTTGGCCAAACGCTGCTTAGTTCATAAAGAGGAGGGGTGATGAATTGGGTCACATCACCAAGAGGTACCACAGGGTGCTCAGCTATCAGCCACGCTGCAGCCGTGGCTATCAACCCCAGAGTCACGCCGCTAGCAACAAATTCCCACTGGCTGACCTCTGAGCCAACACACTGTTCATAGGACTGCTGCGGGGGTCACGAAGAACCCTCCTTACTCCACCTGCACACTTTTTGACAGTGTGGTGCAGTCTGCTGGCCCTTGGCTGAGTTAACCCTCCAGCCTCCTACACCCGCTATGCTGGCAAGTCGCCACCACACTAGTTTCTTACTGCTTCAGTTCTGTGACACCACAGACACAGAGATCGCACATTGTTTGAAGACATTCCACACACCTGGACAATATTTAGCATTTTTTAACCACCCTTGCGCCACACAATGGGGCGCAAGAGCGACACAAAACCTTGAATGATATTTACCAAGCCATGCAAGGCTACCTTGTGTGGCTCTGCATGGATTGGTAAATGTGGAGTAACGTAAAGCCTTGAGTTAATATGACCCAGGGAGGTGTTCCATGGGTGGAGCGTGGGTATTTCTACACCTCCACTCATGGATATTGTTGCTCAGCTTCCCCTATTAGCAAGACCATTTGGAGACAGTTTTGGCCATATTTATACTTTTTGACGCAGTTTTGCGCCCAAAAAATTAGCGCCGGCTAACGCCATTCTGAAGCGCCATGTGGGCGCCGTATTTATTGAATGGCGTTAGCCGGCGTTAGCCGACCGGCGCTGCCTGGTGTGCGCGAAAAAAAAACACGTACACCAGGCAGCCCCGGCGTAGGGAAAAATGGCGTTTGGGCGTCCAAAAATGGGGCAAGTCAGGCTGAGGCAAAAAAATCGTCTTAACCCGATTTGCGCCATTTTTTGGGCGCCCAGACGCCATTAACATGACTCCTGTCTTAGCAAAGACAGGAGTCATGCCCCCTTGCCCAATGGCCATGCCCAGGGGACTTCTGTCCCCTGGGCATGGTCATTGGGCATAGTGGCATGTAGGGGGGCACAAATCAGGCCCCCCTATGCCAAAAAAAAAATTTAAAAAAATACTTACCTTTTCTTCCCTGGGATGGGTCCCTCCAGCCTTGGGTGTCCTCCTGGGGTGGGCAAGGGTGGCAGGGGGTGTCCCTGGGGGCTTGGGAGGGCACCTCTGGGCTCATTCTGAGCCCAGAGGTCCCTTAACGCCTGCCCTGACCCAGGCGCTAAATCCGGCGCAAATGCAGGTTTTTTTAGTCCCGCCCACTCCCAGGCGTCATTTTTGCCCGGGAGTATAAATATGACGCTTATGCATCGCAGTCATTTTTTAAGACGGGAACGCCTACCTTGCATATCATTAACGCAAGGAAGGTGTTCACGCAAAAAAATGACGCTAACTCCATGAAGTTTGGCGCTAGACGCGTCTAACGCCAAAGTATAAATATGGAGTTAGTTTTGCGTTGAATTTGCGTTGAAAAAAACTACGCAAATTCGGCGCAAACGGAGTATAAATTTGCCCCTTTATTTTACTCGTGGCATCTTGTGGCCATATGCAGTGGAACAGTAAAACAGTTGGTGCAGCAGTTGTACGTATCCGGTGGTCATGTACATAGAGCATTAGCACTAGCAAAAGTCAAAGTGGGTGGGATCGGAGGGGCACAATGTGCCCATACTATTTTTGATTTGTGAAAAAACATTCTTCTACTTTTTTAAAAAAGACAGCCGTCTCGGAACGGTTAATTCCTATAGTTACATGCTTCAGCTAAAATGTCATTCATTAAGTCTCCGATGCTGTAAAACCAAAGCCGGGCAGACAGCTAAATAAGCCTCCCTGCCAGAGTGCCTGTTTGCCTGAAATAAATGCAAATGTGCACTATGAGTTAATCTGCAAATGTGAAGAGTAATCTGCAAACGTAAAGGATGCTTGGAGCCAATGCTAGCTTTAATTGATCAAGGCTTTGTGATGACAAAGATTTATTCTTTTTGAGTGGTATTCCAAAGAGTTAACAACTGAGCTGTGAAGTGGGTGCTATAACCCCTGGAGGTGATGAAGGGACAGTAATATTTCAAAATTGCATTACGTACAGTCAGGGTATTACTACAATCTATTTTTGGAAGCACCATGTTATCATAAACCTTTTTTGTGCATTTTGTACTAGTCTATCTTATAGTTATACTGTGTGCCGTGCAAGCTTAAAATATTGACTTACATATTCACAGTGCTTTATGTCACATGCTGTGATCTTGTAGCACTAGAAATACGCGTCACTAATCTCCACTACACCAACCAAGATTTAATTCTGTTGCTTTCTGGTTACATACAGACCTCTGCAGTATATTAGCTAAGAGAGATTTCATAATGTACTATAGTGCATTTCCCACTAACAACCTATTTCATTTATTTTTTATTTAAACTGTGTGTTATTTTATATCTAGGTATCTGACGGTGTAAAACCAAACAAACTTGCAGAATATTTAGGCCCATATTTAAAGGAAAATGCTGGAGTGCGACGCTGCGTCAAACTTGGCAGCGCCGCGTTATGTCATTTTCACAACGCAGGGATGTGGTGTATTCAATTGAATATGCACACCCCTGTGTTGTCCCCTGCAATGGTGCTAAATTGAGCTGCCTAGTTCCAACGCAGGCATCCTTGCACCATCGTGCAAGGATGTCTGGGTTGAGGGGTATGATTGTTTATGTGCGGGAAGGAGTCCCTTCCTGCACACAAACAATCACTAATGGCGATTAGCCCAAAATGGCTTTATTTTAGGTGTCTCCCACCTCAACTCTCCTCCTCTTTAATGTAAGTCAATAGGGAAAATCCTTTCCCCAATATTTGTTTTCAGAATCCTCCTCTTACCATGTTCAAAACGTTGGCATGTATGAGAATCCTAGGTATTAACATTTGGAGTAGAAGTGACGTAGTGCCTGTGAATAAAGACATCTGCATATACTTTGTTGTGTCCTCCCTTTTCATTCTGCCACAAATTGAAGACAGACAAAGTATGAATAATGGTTACAAAAACGTAATAGCAATGGGATGCGTTGAAAAGTTTTTGAATGGTAAATCTCACAGAAGACAAAACATTAGTGGTCGGGCACAGCATATGTGGCAAACACACTGGGGAACAATGAAGCTATGCACCCCTATAGAGAGCATGCACACTCCAGACTGGTAAGAGAACAAAACACCTTTCTGTATGAAGTACTAACTATTGGGAAAGTAATTTCGAAAGATTGCAAATGCCCTCACCAACCATGAAATTTCAAGACTTCCTTTAATGGATTTGTATTCCTGCCAGTGTCTGAGGTTAGAGGAATCTTGAGTGCTTTTTCAAATAGAGCTACAATGATTTCCTTTTATTTTCGTTTTTGTATAGTTTACTGACCTTCTTTGTGTCGTAGGGCCCAAGAATACCAAAGTGCAAGAGGGTTTAAGATTCTTGTAAAAGGGCAGTGTGCTGTTAAGGTATCTCTAGCTTTAATGTTCCAGCCATTAAAATATAGACGTTTTAAAGGCCTTGAGTGCTCTTGATCACATTGAGAGGTTTCTCCTTATCTGCTTCCAGTGTGCAGCTAAGGTTTGTTAGAAAATATATGAGATTTGTTTTTGGTATAATGATGTTAAAATATAAAAGTTAACAATATATCAATTCCCATCGAATATTCATTCCTTCTCTAGGAGAGAGAAAAAAAGCTCATAGAAGAAGAGGGCATGCAATCGGAGGTTGGCATGATGATGAACACAAGATCTGAGATAGCTCCGCTGCAACATGGCTTACCAAGAAGAACCTCTAAGCATGCTTAAGCGTATCACCTTAAAAAGTGACAGAGATGCAGCAGCAGATTTACCTAGGTTTTGGGTCATGGTTGTGTCACTTTTAAGGTGCAGCCCCAACGAGAAAATCCTATTTGGCATTTGCTAAGCCATGCAAATCCACTTTCCATTACTTTGCTTCAGGGGGGCATACCATGGGTGGAGCATGGAAGCTCTCATGCATCCACCCATGGTTTTTGGTCATTCCCACATTTACAAAGACTTATAAATGTGGGAATGTGTCAAAAAGCTATGGCTCCCTAAATTGGGCACTGGAGGAGAAATATAATTATTCCTCCTTTTTACTTGTGCTTTTTACATGTGCTGTATTTGGCAGCACAGATAGAAACAATCCTGTCTGTAGCTCAGGCACCATTGAACTTTGGGGCAACAGTGCTTGCATTTGTGCTAGGCTGCCACAAGTGTGCCAATGCAGGGAGAGAGATGAAGAGCACCATATCTTAGTAAGTATTGCGCCTTTCAACTCTCTCCCATTCATGCTATGTTTCGCAGCAACTTGTCTCGCCACACTGCGTTGCATGAATTGAAATTACATCTTCCCTTCGGTGTCTGAGTGAGCTTTGAGTATGCGAGGGATAGGGTGGTAAGGTAAAAGCAGAAACTTGTTAGTCTTCAGGTGATAGGCTGCATACGACCAGCTCCAATGAGTAACTGAAGTTAGGGAAGACCTAGAGACGTGGTATTTTGGTTTAGGAGAAGCTGATGGCTAGGAGAAACCAGTTACAGTGTGTCTGTGTAGGCAGGGGCCCTAACGCCAGCTGCTGAGGCACAGGGAGTCTCGCAACCCTTCATGGGGACCCTATTCAGCTCAAAGCCAATGAATATTTGTGAGATAAGGAAGACTCATGGGCCCCACAACTTGTTCAGTAGTGGGGCCCATCATTTTGTTTTACGTTCCTGTGTGTGGGGGAGAAGGAGAAACTGGACACAGACAGAATGTGGGCACAGTATGAAAGTACTGAGAGTCTAATTAATTTAATGGAGCTCTCAACATTCCAATGTTCTAATGTATATTAATCCTCTGGTAAAGCTGACATGCTCTAGAACAGGGACGTCTTAAGGATTTTGGGTACCCTGGGCCACACATTTTTGGGGGCCCCGTTTGGAACACCTTTCAATGTATGATCCCAGTACAGCTTGTTCATGGCCTCTTTGGCCACATCAATAATACTGCACAGGGAGGCTGGTCCAATTTCTAAATGTATTTCCATCTAATGTACAGAGATAGTGATGTTTGTTTTCAATATTGTAATATAGCAACAGCTCACTAATACTTTTGCAAATACTCTCTGTGACTCACTTTTTCCCATATGTGAGGACTAGCTTTGACCTAAAAGGAATGAATTTTGCATGGTGTTGAAAAACTTAAACACAACATTTCTCTGCAAAATGTCTGTAATACACACCACACATTAGGCATATTAAAATTAATGAAAGGAAAATGCTATTTAAAAGGATCTCGGTTTAAAAAATCATTTGAGGTCATATGGGCAGGACAGTGTGGAGAACAGAGCCAAATCTATTGGGGGAGGGGGACCGAACGGCTGGGGCCATGGGCCAAAGCCCACTTTGCCCATGCCTTAAAAGTCTTTGCTCTTAAACACCGAAACAGACAGATAAATTCTGATACAGCAAACACCAATTGATCTAGAGTTGTTATCCTGCCCCCTCCTTCAGTGCATGCCAAAGGAGATGAAGTGTCTTCCACTTTCCATTGCAAACAACTGTTCGCAAAGCCTAAATGAAAAGGCCACCGCCATACATCTGCTTTAGCTTTGTCCCTAGATACAGACTGGTGCAATGAAATGAAAAAAAACATGTTCTTGACCACAGGAGAGGATCTGATATGTAATTTAGACACAATTTTCGTTAATGAGCCGTATGTTTTGTGATGTATTTATATGTGTTTATACTGTACTTTTATGGTTCCCTGAACCAAAATAAAGTTTTTGATGAGCGTAGCCCTGTCACCACCATCTTTGACACCTCAGTCACTGACCCCTCAACCAGCTGTGTGACATAATCCACCACTGTTGTTGACACCTCAATCCGATATGTGACCCAACCACCAATACCACCAATGACACTTGAAAAGGTTGTGTGGCCTAGCCACCACCATCACTGATTACACCTCAGTTTAATGTATGGCCCAGACACCACTGCTGTGGATACCTCAATCTGATGTGTGATCCAGTCATCGCCACTATTGATGACACCTTAATCGGATGTGTGACTCAGTCACTGCCATCATTGATAGTCATCAGGCAGAGATGGATAAAAAAATGAAGCTCAAAACTGAGGAGCTTCGTAGGTCCTACCTTGCAACGCTGGAGAGAGAGGATCGTAAGGAACTACAAAGAGTACAGCTCATCTACGAGAGCTGACTACGAGAGGTGTTGTAGCAGCATTCATTCTATCTTTTGGTTCCCTCAACTAAGTACGGTGAAGAGTTAGAATGTCTCTTTTTTTAACGCTTTTTTGTTTTTATAGTATATTTGAATAAATATTTGAGAAGAAGGGCAGATAAAAATGCGTTCTTTGTAATGAGCTGTTTTCCTTTCAACTGTTTAAAGTGTACCTCCCCTACCTTTAAAGATCTAATATAAATTGTATTAAGTATCCTTTTCTTTAGTGGCAGTGTCTCGTAGAAAGTGGAGCACAGGTACCACAATGTAGTGGGACATAGAAGGGTTAAAAGAAGGAAGGACACTGATTGTCCATTGGGACGGGGTCAATGGCAGCCTCCTCCTCAGTCCCAAATCTCAGCGTCAAGCTGCTGGCCCCAGATACAGCCCTGCATTTACACTCTACACACACCGCTCAAGCGTGACTTCAATTATACCGAAATGCTTTCAGAGTGTCACGCCTGGACTGAATCCTTTTCAGTGCCGTTTAATGGGAAGTTTTCCAATCTATCGCCTACTGTGGGGTTTGTAAATAAATCCACCAAGCCTCTGCACAAGACGCAGAACTCATCGGTAACGCTTCCTACCCCCTTTATAATTATTTTCACTCTGCTGGGCTGAGATGTGACAATTAGTATGCGGCGCCTATTAGGGGGAGTTTTCAGTGAAACCCATCGTGCTCCGGTGTGAAATGGTCCGAGGCTGATGAAGCAATGCGTTTTATGTTGTGCAGAAATACTGCAAAAACACATTTATATAAAGAATACCTAACCCTATAATAAGAGATCTGCGCACTGAGCTAATGGGGAACCCCAAATCAGTTCTGAACCTTGGAATTATTGGAGGGTTTCGGTGTTCTGTGCAATTGGCACATTGAAGCTGGGTTTCCTGGTAATGACATGCTTTATAGATAAAGAAACTAAACTAAAAGAGAAAACCCGGCCATACATGGAAATTGGAATATTCCATAGGGGTTGAGACAGACTCAATGCAGCAGGGTCTGAGTTAGTTCTTCCTTAGTAATTCAGGTCTTTCACATTTATTAGAGAACCTCCCCTAGTCACATGATTATCGTTTAGACTTGAACTCCTCTGTTTAGCCACCAACCCTCCCTTAGTCGTTCCTGAGCTCATTCTCAACTTCGTGTTCTGTTCTGGCGATTCCATGTTACATTAAACTGGTATAACCATACGGAGTTTCCAGATGTGGCTTTTTGACGTTCAATTGTAAAACAGCAAATGGGACACAGTTTTACCTAATTAGTTTCACAGTCAAAGCAGATCACAGAAATGTAAATCCATTTTCACTTACCGCCACCAAGAAAGACTGGTAATATTTCCTCTGGGGAAATGTGCAAAAGTGAGCAACCAGTCCATTACTGCCCCTAGTGCCAATTTGTGGCATATCGGCCAGTGCAGTTGTTAATCATGCAGTGGTCTTTGGCTTTTGATGTAGGCTTGGACACTAAAGGAGAATCCATTTCCCTACTCAATTGACCAAAAAATAACAGTTGTTTATAGGCAGTTGAAATATTATAGAAATTTATTTTAGCTTTCTATAATGTTTTAAACTCTATACAACATCTTCATCCACTTCTGCTTCTCAGGTCTCTCCCACGGAGATTCATATGACCGAGGATCTAAGAAGAAGTAGTTGGATAGCAGAATGAAAAGCAAACCAGACCTCACCTTCTCAGCCTTTCGGAAGTAAAACTATTTCTAAGGGCTAGGCAGATCTTACAGGCTCAGGGGGCAATACTACTGACTAATTTACAGGAAGCTTACAGGTTCAAAAAGTGAACAACAACCTTAGGTTACACCGATCCTAAAAGCAAAAGCAGATCATTTTTTGAAAATTTAGTCTATTGACCTCAATTCGATAATTTTCCAAGAAAAAAATAAAAATGGTATTCATGTCCCCAAGCTGTCAATATCTGGGAATAGAATAATTTACCCCTCGAATCAATGCTTTTCTTTTTCAGTAAGTGCATGATTTTTTGCTCAAGTATCAATATGTCAACAGCATCGCTAATGGATAGATACTGTCTCACGTGCCCGTGTGCATGCTTTTAAGTCCCATCATCCTATGTCTAGGTTTATCTTTATCTGTCTAGGAACTGCCACACATGCCCATGTACTCCAATCATATGACAGGGGTTGCTATAATAAAGAATAGTTGTCACATGTCGTGTCACGATGTCACAAGGATGGTTGCCTTATGACAAGGAATGCCACTTTTTGTCTGAGATTTAAGGCAGAGGCAAATTTGAATTAGCACGTTGATTTTTAGGTCTGGAAGAATTCAATCAGATGGCTGGGGTCCTGGACATAAATTAATTTATGGACTATGTAAGGAGTTTGGAATGGGATCTACCTTAAGGAAGGTGCCAATGTAGAAACCTGAAGGCAGATGTATTTTTTGGAAATAACATGCCAGAGACTGAAAGGACCCCCCTTCACGTCAGGACTGACCACCAGGAGGCTACCAGGATCACACATCCAAACCAAGTCACACCCATGGCATCAATACCTTGGCACAATGTGCAAAAAATGGCCAACATATGCTAGTTATGGCCTTCAGATGCCATGAATGGTTACAATATGTTAAGCGAAGGGTGGAGATACCACTACCAAATATTAGTGATTTGCCAACATTTGCCATTAATAGACACCAAACACCAAGAATGCTCCTGTATGCTAGGAATACCCTACCTATCATGTGCCAGTGAGGCTCGCTGTATACAAGTGAAGACCACTAAACACCAGAGGTTTTCACCATGTGGAAAGGTTGAACTATATATCAGGAGTGTCACTATATGCCAGGGATGCCTACCAACATACACAGTAGATGCCTCTCGCAATATCCACTTATACCTTCACATGCGGTCCCAGACACACACAGCCATTCTCAAAGCTCTTATTTGGCACACACAGACACAGACCTCTTGCCTACCCGTTTTGGAAACATTCACATAAAAACAATGAAGGTGACAGCTCTGTCTCTCCACTTGCCTCCACTGTTGTGAGCACAATCTGAATCTTAAGAGGCATCAGGGATCTCTGCATTGGGCACAACTTTTCCCATGTACTAACAAAGAACATCTTGGTTAGGTCATGAAGACTGCTTGATATGCACAGCCTGCCCGTTATGGTACTAAGGGGCATATTTACAAGAAAGAGACGCATCATAGATGATGTGCCATGTTTCTTGCGCCCCCCACAGCACCTGACGACACGATGGTTGCACTGTATTTACAATACGGTGCACTATGGAGGTCGTTAGCACAATAGTGTCAACATTTTTGATGCTATTGTGGCACTTCGCTACACTAGTGTCAAAAATGTTGACGCTAGTGCAGCAAAGCACAGGAAGGCCCATTGGATATAACGGGTGCGTCATTTTAACTCCTGCTCTGAGCAAGTGTTAAAAATGACAGAAAAAATGGTGCAGTGAATTGTTGTAAATTTCTCAGTGCCATTTTCTTGGGCCTCCGTGAGCCAGAACGCCCTCCATGCATACATTATGCCTGGCACAGGCATAATGTGGTGCAAGGGATTACAAAGTGGTGCAATGCAAGCATTGCGCCACTTTGTAAATGTGGCGCAGCAGAAAAGCCACCTTGGCACTGCCTTGGCATACAAAAAAAAAGAATGCTATGGCGGCGCTAGGGTGGCACAAGAGGCTTGTAAATATGTCCTTAGGTTCTTCTGAATATGCTGTGTGCTGCAGTGTCCTTGAGAAGCATCAGTACTGTGAGAAAACTGTATGTGGTACACTCTTGCACATGAAAGTAGAGGGCAGGGGAGCCCTAGGCAGATACAGAAAGAAAAGAAGATAGAGAGCACACATACATGCATACATAAAGCCAGCTATAGAAATGGAAGTGGCAGCCTGTGAACTCCAAGAAGAGGCTTCCTCTGGCATAGTGCATGCCCCAAGAACTAGGCCGGGTGAAATTTTAACTCCATGAGTAGAGCTGAAGAATTTTGCCCACTCCGCTTTACTCTTGTGATGCGGAGTTCCCCCCAAATTCGGTCAATCGCCATGTGGCAAACCTGTTTTCCCGTTTGAGCAACTTGATGACAACTGGAGTAATGCAAGGCTTCAAAATGCAAGCTCGTGAGCACAAGCAAGATTTTACGTTCACTAGCAAAAAATGTACATTCTCATGGAGGACTTCCGGTGAGATTTTAAAATTGTAAAAATATGGTTACTATTAGCGGACATATTAGGAAAAAACACATACTGGTTCATGTGCTTCCCTACGCTTTGTACACTACTTAATTATTATCCAGTGCGGTGTAAAGTAATTTCTCAGGGAGTGCAGTATAAACAACATTCTCAATCCTCTGGCATCTGTGAGTGGCCAGAAAAGTTATTCATTATTCCTGTAAACAACCTTTACATTGCTATTCATGGCCATAACTCTGACACTCTCAAGCACTAAAAAGGGGGCTGCAGGATCTGTTTGCATGTGCAAATGTGATATGGTGTAGGTGAAGAAAATCCTTAAATGTGCTTTTTGTGGGTGAAAAAAACCCGTTCGTTGTATTGATGACAGAACTACAAAATGTGTGATATAAAAAAAGTTCATAAAAATGTAAAATATCCCACACCTTGATACATAATACTACACCCTCCCACACACATCCCTTCTAGGATTCTCTACTATCACCCAGCACACACCTCAAGAACACATCATGCGCTCTGGCCCCAACCTTGAAATGATTGCCTTCTCTGGCCAGCTTTTCCAGCACCTGGTCCAATCTCCACACCACAGTGTATCCCACAGTCACTCACTCTACCTCTAGGAGACACTAACCCTCCTCCAATCCACAGCACAGTAGCTCACACCAAAGACTCCCATTGTCAGCCCCTGCTGTATTGTTAATGGTAAGTAAAAAGCCCAACAGTTACTAGCCACAAGGTCGCCCATGGCGTGGGAATAAGCTTGCACACAGCTGACAGGAATCCAAGAATCTTCGACTCTCCCCAGAATGGGGTCATGAACCATGGCCAACATCACCATTACATGTATCAAAACCTCAAGCAAGAAATTCTATAAACTGTCCTAATGCAACTCTGAACCTCTGATGCAGAATGTTGCCATAGTTCAAAAGAACAATGTACCACAGCCATGTGAGCGACATTAGCGAACACTGGCACTGGGGTTATGGAAACATGGGAAGTGGGCATAAAGTAACAGGACCCAACAACTTTCTAGGAACAGCAATTGGAAGTAGATATCATGCAGGGACTGTGACCTCCAAACAACCATTGAAATACCCAGACCCTATCATAGCACCGGAAGCTCTAATAATCTGCCCCTTCTGGAAGTACTCATGAACAATAACGACCAACTTAAAAAAAAAACTTTTGATACTTATAAATACAACATAAGATCTATCCTTTATGTCTTCAATCTACAAATGACTCTTAGTTAATGACCTCTAAGACACAAAAAAGAAAGCCTTTGAAAAAGAGTTTGATTTAGTGATCCCTGATGAAATGTGGGAGAATCACGGCAAGAAAATTTCAAAGATAAGCCCCTGTCTGAAAACAGTCTGTACTCAACATAGAATAATATTATCATTGTATTGGTCTCAGGTGTAAAGCTCTAAACTGAAATTATTGTCGAAGGCTGGCCCTCTATGTGGTGTGCAAAACAGGGCACACTGTGCACTGTCCGGGCAAAACGACGTTGGTTTACAGAGTTAAAAACTAGACCGCAAAATGCTCTAAGTTTTATAGTAGCTTGGTCGAGTAGTTAGGCTAATCTTGGAGAAGTGCAAAGCATTTGTTGTACTCACAGTATCAGTAAAGCAAGACACACACTCAAAAGAATAACTCAAGACCAATTTACAAAAATACTTCAGATTTTTATAAAATTTTTGAGACCTAGGTCATCAAAATCGGTAAGTACTTTTTAAGTTATGAATTTTTAAAGTTTAGCAAAAATAGTCTTTGTTGGCATAATTACGCACTATAAGAATCAATGCAGAAATACTTTAAAAATGCATATAAAATCAGGCAATGTGTTTACCAATGTCTCCTTTTGAAGGTATGTCAAGGTCGTTGATGGGAACTATGGACGAGTGGGAAAGGTTCAGGTGACTCCTGGCTTCAGCTGGAACAGCTGGAGAAAGTTAGTGGAGCTAGTGCGAGGTCACTGCGGGAGACCACTTTGAAAACCACTGCACAGATGGACTTAAAGGTAAGCCCGTGGGTCCCCTTGGAGTGTTTAGGTTTCAAGGGGTGGAGGACCCTCAGGGCAAAACTGTTTTTTTGGTGCCGGGCACAGGCCGGACGGGTGCAAAGTGAATCAGTGAGCCAGGAGCTGTCTGCAAAGGTGTCCTTGGAATCAGGAGTTAGGTAAATTTGAGGGTCGCTTGCCGGCCACCAGAGGTGCTCTGGTGGGAGGACCTGGTGGTTTCTAAAGTCCCTTGACTAGGGTTTCTTCCTGGTCCTTTTACAGTTCAGAATGGATTGTCCATCAGGGTGTCCGACTTTAGGTGACTACTACCTGGGGCAATGGTGCAGTTCAGCCGATGAAGGGCACAGTGCCACTAAACTTGGCACACTTACAGGGTTTGTTCTCACAGTCCATCAGGTGGAGTTTGTTCCAACTGCAGTGTCCGGTTCCTTCGTCAGCAGCCAGTCAGTGAAGTGGACTTCACTGGGTCTTTGGTCTTTTGTTGCAGGAGAGTGATGCCTTCACTCTGGAGGGAGATCTTTGGCAATTTCCGAAGAGTGACGGTCCTGTGGGGGTATTTGGAGTCTGTCCAGTATCCAAGCATCCCCTCGGTGGCAAATGTTGAGTCCTGGGTGCGGCAGGAAGGGTTTGGTGCCTTTTTCTTGGTGCAACAGGACTTCAGTTCTTTGGTCTTCTTTGTTGCTGGCCTTCTTTTGTCTGTTAGAATCTGATTATCTGGTCTAGGGGTAGCTACTAAATACTGTATTTAGTGGGCATTCAGGGGGGTACCTGCTAGTGACCAATGGGTCGTCTACCTTAGGGTGGCTACAGCCACTAAGCGACCACTTCCTGTGGGCAGAGGTCACAGCCAATCAGCTGTATGGAAATTTTCCTTCCATGCAAGTTGGAGGAAAATGAAATGGAGGGGTGAGCTTGCATGCAACACCTTAGGGGTGGTGCAACCTGGAGCTGACCATTCCTCCTGTCCTTTGCGTGTTTTCCCGCCATTGCTTCCACCAAAAGTGGGGGTTTGCAATGGGGGCAGCCATCTGCTGCTAACAGCAGGCATGGGGGTCAGGTTTCAAAGGCGGTAAGCCCTTTGAAGCTCACTAGCAGGGAGGGCACATTCCTGAGGGCAGGGGTGTTTACACCTCCACCCAGTAAGGGATTTGTTCTGGGACCAAGAAAGTAGGATCTCTTGCCCCAGGGTTCCAGAATCTTGTCTGATGGTGGCAGGCTGGTTGTGACTGGCCAGCATCCATGCTAGGGCAGTTAGCTTTTTCAGGGGGCACCTCTAAGGTGACACCTGGGTACAGTTTGCAAGAAATCCAATACTGGTACCAGTTTGGATCTATCATTCTGAGTTGTGTGATACGAAATAACCCAGGGTTCAGAGTAGTCATCATGTAGCTGCGAAACCTATAGTGACCAGTGTCCAGCACATGCATTAAAATGGCTGCTCTGTTCACTTACTATATACCAGGTTTGGCAAGGACACAGTAGGGGCATATTGCTCATGCATCCATGACCACACATACAGTATAGTGCACTCTGTCTTAGGGCCGGAAGGGCTGCCAGAGGGGTGACTTACCTTTACTGTATGCAGAATGTAGTGGACAAGGCACACAGGCATTTTAGGATTGATCCAGGACACTCAGCCTTCAATGGCAGTGCTGGGTGTATCTGGATGCAAGGCCCTAGAGGGTGGCACAATATGTGCTGCCGCCCTCAGGGGCCTACCATTATTACCCCATGCCCTAGGTACCTAAGTACCATTTACTAGGGACATATAGTGGTAGCTAAAGGTGTTGCCAATTTTGCCAATACGTTACAACAGTTTTGGGAAAGAGTTCTGACCCAGGGAATCTGGTCAGCAGGGGCCCTGAGCACTACCAACCTTGAGACTACATCAAATAACAGGCAAAAAGTAGGGGCTAATAATGACAAAAGAGGCCTTTTCTCACACTTGGCACCGAATGCGAAATGTTGGAGATGTATTTCTGAACATGGGACTATATGTCGCACGATGGTTGATTGCCCATCTGGAGAGTAGATATTGTTCAGTCTCAGTTCATGATCTTGTTCAAAGATGACACTACAGCAAATGCATTAAACGGTTTTGGAATACATTGACTAGTTAAAGATTTTATGATATCCAAATCCATACATTTCAAATATTGGAAATCCACAATGAAACTATTCCTAGACAATGGGCTAGTATACATTTCATTTATGGCAAATATGGAAGAGTTTTTGTTGCCTTCAAGGCAAGCAAGATTAGTTGAGGATAGGTTACTTTTCACCTATTATAAATATTCTCATCCTTAGTATGAATATGACTTTTTAGTTCATACTTTGAAGTGTTATGTACTAGTTTCTATTTGTATGTGCCCCATCCTTTTCATGTTTATGTTCTTATTTGTGTGTAGTGTTGCTATTTTGGTGTTCAACCATGAACTTTTTGGTAATACTATGATCCATTTATTTATAACACAAAAAAAGCACCAGGCGCTTTACCTCTCAGATTAGAAAATCTAGTTGAACCACCACAGCTCTAACTTTATAGTCATTAGTCAAGTAGAATGTCTCTGGCACCCACAAAAGGCTGGTCAGGACCCACATTGTATCAGGCAAACAAGCTGACAGTGTTTATAAGGATGTAATCTAGACCCAAACTCTCACTGCGAACCACAACATTGAGACAATACACTTCAAACTAAAGTTTTACAAGGGATTGTTTGGAAAGTAGAAAAACTCACCCTGCCTCATGGTATACCGCATTTAGGATAAACTGCGCCTTCATAACCATGGACTTCAACAACATGGTTCAGAAAAGGAGCATTTCTGTAGCGGATCTCCAGGGGATGAATCACAACTGCAGCCCAATGTCTGCACAGAAATCCATGAGGTCACGTAATTGATAAACACTGCGCTATACAAATACCCACTTACATGATAAAATGGTATTCTGCCACAATATAGTTTTAAAAATATTGTGAGAGAAAAATATTGTGGTGTCGAAAATGTCATGGGACAGAATATACAAGGTAAGAATATATTTTTTTAATTATATATATTGAGTCTTATTAGTTTTTCTCTGGTAAGTTTTAATGTTCCACATGCTTCATATTTTATTTGGTAATATACTCAAGGATTTTATTGTAATTTTATGGCAATGTCATTGTTTGGTGAGTCGTTGGGTTTGTAGAAGAAGAAAGTGGAAAGTTTTATAAAAATGTATATTGTAACTGATCATACTTTGTTGAAGTTTTAATGTGTTTATTAATAATATATATTTTTTCTATTCACAATTTTAAAATATGCTCATAAATGTATTTGGGAACTGCTTCTTTAGACAATTGTGTTAATTCTTTCATTATCTTTAATAATTCAAATATTTAATAATTAATTATGTTGGGTGTATAGTGTAAATAATTTTGTAGTGTCACTTTTTTTGAAGTGTTATTTTTTCAGTTATTGATTGTGTACTTATTGGAATTTTAGAGTCATAGATTTAATAGAATATATATTTTTTACTTTCTAATTAAAATAAACTTTTAATATAATTTAATGTATAATTGTTTTCATTTTGTTTTTAGATTTTCATTATTTATACAATGTTAAATATTATGGGAATATACGTTATATTTATTTATTTTATAAATATATGTATTTTTTTTGTATTAAAAGTTGGATAGGAAAAGCTAAATCTGTGCTTTCTTAAGTCCAGTACTTTCCATATTGTTGCTTATGTAGAAGTGGGAATAGTAAATGTGACCCCTCCAAAGTACAACACTTTCACTACTGTTGCTTAGAAAGGACTGAAAAGAGTAAGTATGACCTACTCAAATCCCAGCACCTTCAGTTATGTTGCTCACATGTGAGTAAAAAACCCTTTTGCTCTTTTGGTCAGGATGAATTAGGGACAGTAAATATAACCCCCTCCACGTCTAATTTCTTTCTAAGTTCCAATTCTGTGTGTGTGTTGTGTAAGTGTATATATATATATACATATATATATATAGAGAGAGAGAGAGAGAGAGAGAGACAGAGAGAGAGGCAGAGACAGAGAGAGAGACAGAGAGAGAGTGAGAGAGAGCTGTATATATAGATGTATAGATAAATAGCTAGATTTAGAAGTTTATGTATCTCTACATATCTTTAAGTCAGTTTAATGTAATTAGTTTTTAGTATGTTTGTTTATTTTTCATATTATTATAAGTATAGTTTAAACTAATATTATTTTTACAATTAATGTTTCAAAGTTGATATAGTCGATAAAAGTGAAAATTCGAAAAAATTACCTAATTTATGATGCCGGCGTTGTCATCTAAGTTTTTGGGCAATGTTTTTGATGTTGCTGCGATATTTTGTTACACAACCATTAAAACATAGCTCTCTTGGGCATGCTAGTCTCAGTCCAAAAGAAAGGGTGCATAATTTAGATCTGTCTTTTGCAATACAGCACATGAATATCAAACTTCCAGGTATTCATTGGAATTGTATTTACTTGTGTGATTCGTGAGTGGTGTATACTCACACACCAATGCAGGAAAACATTTTCGTTATGACTTTTTACCAATTAAAGTCCAGTCTAAGCCAATTATAACTTTATCAAAACAGGCTTTTAAACCACGAAGAAGAAGGCGTTTTTGAGAAAACGTAAAAGGTTTGGATTACACTTGGCCACGTCTTGTATACATGGGCTGATGCTGTGGAGAGGGCAGCCAGAAGTCTGCGCCCTCACCACTCCTTGGAAAGTGGCTTGCAGCCCAGTCAGGTCAATGGTTAGCTGAGTGGATTGGAGAGTAATTTGATTATAAAAATGCTTCAGTCTCGCTCATTTTGCTGCCCACTTCCCCATCTGGGGAGCAGAGAGGTGACGGTCCTACCTCCTAATAAAAGTGGTTCAGTACTTTAGAAGCGGAATGTTCCGGGCTGCAAGGGCCGCTCGATAGGCTAATTGTTTCTGTGGCTTAGACAAGAGCCAGCCCAGAAGAATATAAAATAAATGACATTAAAAAGCACTTCTTTGAGATTCTTTGTTGCGCGGAGCTTGGCAGGCTCCCAGCAAGGCTCATACACCTGAAGGAGGATGGCCGTCAAGGGTAAGTGGCCAGTGTTGCTTCAAGACATCTATCTCGGAGCAGCCATGTTGTATGCCCGTGTGCATGAGCATCAGGCACAAGCAAGGTACCAGACCACGTGCCAGCTTGGAATGGAACCCTCGTGGAAGTGCAGCTGCAAACAGAACAGTGTCACGTCAACCCGGAAGTCCTGCACTAGAGACACTTACTGTTACTTTAAACGATGGTAAGCTTACCGCTCAGCAGGCCTGCTATACAATGTAGGAGTAAAGTAACCAGCAGAGAAGTGCTGTAATCTTCATTAGTGGGTTATTGTGCAGGGGACCAGACGTGGTCGTTGGCAGGCACCCACCTCTCGAACACATACTTGAGTGAGTTGAAAATGGTAGTCAGGAAGGGAGCTCTAGATATTGGTATTCAGGTCTTGGACCAGTACCTTCACCAGTCCCAGAGGTGTAAGACTCTGGGTGGAATGGAGCCCTGGTACCTTAAGAATGCACAGTCTTGTGGAACAGTCGGACGTTGTCATGATGTTGCTGTCAAAGCCATGGTGTGAGTTAAAGGCCCTGTGTGGCTGGGTATGGCTACATAGTGTAACAGGAGAAGAGAGGGAGGGAGAGGCGCCATCTTCACTGGGGCACTGGGGTTTGATTCTCAGGAATATTTCAGCCGAAGGGCTTCACTTTTGCAGGGGTAACACTGGTTAATTTCACAATGCAGTACATGCATGTCCACACATGCAACAATTGAGGACAATGAATGTGCACGTAAACTCGTCTCTAGAAGAAAGCTGTCAGCACAGACTTTTTCCTCTCCCTGGTCTCTTCCGACAAGTTCAACTGCGGTTCTATACAACTTGTTACATGTAGGTATGAGTTTTGAAGAGGCTCTATGTAATGTGGCCACACCCAAGGGGGCTCCCTCTGTGTTGGGCAGTGAGGTGTTTAGTTGGCCATCATCGTTTTAGAGGAGTGTGAACGTTTGGCATTGAGCTCCTTCACAAGTAACATATATGCACGCCAAGTAACTTCCCTTTAGTGCAAGAGACTCCTATGCAATATATGCATTTTCAGATAAGAATAAATACTTTTAGTCAATATTTTTAAAATTACTGATTACCCAGCCGCATCCTGTATAATAAAGTGTAATAAAATTAGGCCAAGCGTACCAAGTATTGACAATGCCAATAGGCAGCCAACACTAGGCATATTGCCTTTCCAATACTTGTATTTAATGTGCAATCAGTGTATTTATTTAAAATTTTCAGTAAAGCTGCTATGCAAGTGACTGACTAGGCCGTAGCACTTTTATTAGCAAATAGGAATGCTATTGTAGGTCAATTCTGTGAACGAATTTGAATCGTTCTATCATCAAGAGAGGCACACCTGCCTCCCTCCTAGAATACGTTTTGAATGTGTGTCCTTGGTTCGCCATGCACTGCGCCACCCCATCACAGCAGGAAATACAGAAGGCAGAGGATATTCAGACTCTACAGGGAGCAGAGGTGGGTACAGCGTGTCTGCAGAGGGGTAACTATCTGATATTTGACAATAAAATGAACAGCATTGTCCAGTTTTAAAAATAGATCAAATTTCACAATAGCACAAGTAGAAAAGACTGCTGCATTCTTGATCCACCTGCAATTCTTTCCAGTATAAGGTCAAATGTGGGCAATGTGACACCGGGCCCCACTTTCTATGTAAGGCTTGTGAAGAAAGGGAACTTAAGGTGGGATGCTGGCATTAATCACAAAATGGTGGATGTTTTTTTGCATCCAAATTGAGTACCTGTTTAGAAGTCTGAAAAAATGCTGCTTACTGGAAAAGTGACTTGACAGGCTTTGCTTTCTTCAAAGAAACCTCTTCCTGCTGAGCCATTACCGTAGAGTGTGTGCGTATGCCACGGGCAGTGCTTGTTTCTCTCACGATTTCTTGATTAATTTTTTATTTTCCAATCTTCTTGAACTTCGATAAGGTGGTGAAGTTATGAAAATACTAGAGAAATCTTTTGCACAAAGTAAGTTTGTATGAGAAAAACTCCAGGGAAAGCCTCTTTTTGGGGAAGTATTTGGTGACAAATCAATGTTAGGAAACTAGGAAAGCTGTGCAGAGTAAGAACACTGCAAACGTAGCATGAAAACTGAAGTGCTGGATGTGAAGACTAACATCTCTGATGTGCTGCAGTTTCTACTTGTGGGGCAGCGGTGTAGGGGCAAAATCTGCTGAGACTTTGTTAGAAGTAATGTTATTTCAGGGTCGACTAAGACGCTGATTTGTTCAGTGGCTGTTGGCCAGCTAGAGGCTTCTTCAGGACACAGTGCGTCCATGGCACTTTCTCAAATGATCTGAGTATTACTCCTTCTCAGTTGTTACAGATGATTTGTGCTGAAATGGGGGGCAGCAGTCCCTGTACAAAAAAGTAATTCTCGAATGTCCCTATTACAGTGGAGTTGTGCCCTCTCTAGTCACCTGTATCGAAGAAATGACCGAGCTGCTGTAATAAGTTATTACAGTTGAGTTGCAACTTCACAACGCCTAATGCCAGAGCCATCAGTGAGTGTGAAAGGCAGGCCAAGGAGCATCACGACAGCTGCAGTTTAAAAAACAACAACGAGAACTGGCTTTTTGTTATTCTGATAAGTTTTCTTCTAAAATGAACTGTGAGAAACAGAAAGGAGATAATTATGGAAAAAATTGTTTTCAAACTGTGCCATTACAGGACAGCTAGAATCTCTCTGCATGTTTCTATACATTCTGAGCTACAGTATTGTTTACACTGACTTACATTCAACTGATTCTATAACTTTTTGTAATATATTACTAAATGCATTTTGGTATACTTCTTATAGCCCTACAACTTCTGCTTTAATTATTTCTTGCTGCAGCCAAGCTACCACTGTCATATATGTATGTATTATATGAGATACGTCTAAATCATTGTGTAACGCTACCATGTCAGTGAGTACGCCGAATGATTTACATGGAGATGGTTCTGGCAAAATGTATCGCACTTAACTCACTAGTGGACACAAAATTAGATTGAAGACAGAATTTGGTGCACAAGTCTGGGAGACGAGCCACAATATACTCCAACGAGGGACCAAATCCTTTAATGAGGGACCAAATCCTCAAATGACTCAACACCCAACCTATTAAAATTTTGACATCTTATACTCCGTATCATATAAGCAAAGCATTGGTATACACATCATCACATAATTCCATGCCCTTCCAAATGTTTTTTTTAAACTAAAACTTTATTTCTTTATTCATCTTCTTCTTAAAAGCTTAAAAGGGACTTCTTCAGGGCTGACTCAAATATCTTTTGGGCACATTCACATGTTGCATCTGATAGAGCGAACCGTGGTAACAATTTACCTGTGTTCGGACGCTCTTTAGGCCGATGAATCTTTTGACTAAGTGGGAACTCTCTGTACTCTTAATCGATCAGTTGCATCAAATCAATAATCAATAACGTACATAAGCAATACCTTGATCAACATAACACTTAACAATTAATCCAGAATACATTTCGGCGAACCCTGACCTTTCAGTCAGGAATAACCACACCAGTTTATTGCAAAGTTAGTGAATTTATTTCCCTATATTAACAAAGCTAGCACAATATAGATGTGTCTCAACACCAAATGATAAACATAAATGAACATTAATAGCTGTCCATATCGTCGAAACAAGTGTAATCTATGTAGCATTTGAATCACAAGGCATTCGATAATGGCAATGCAAAGCACTAATACGATAATCTGTAATGGGCTAATTGCGTACATTTAGTCAGCATAACAAGATCTCAAATTGCATCGTACAACATATGGAATCCTCATCTAACCTCAAATTAGCATCGGCATGTGGGACTTCATGCAAAAACAATTTAGCAACATAAATTTAGAAAACTCCTATCTAGGGATCTTATCAAAAATCAGCAGTTGGTTACCTAAAAGAAACACAATGCAATTTTACAATTTCCTTTCATATTTACCAATTACGATCAGCGTACAAGGAAGTCTTCGTCTCACAGGTACCGTTTCTCGATCAGCATGGGACGGGACAAAGGGGCAGGGGTGAACGGGGCAATTGCCTCACGGCGGCAATTTAAGACTACTACTTCATGCAAAGGGACAAATCAAAGTTAAAGTCTCTAGGGCAAGAATCATTAAAGTCTCTTTCTCTCGACTAGAGAAAGCATCAAAGTCTCTCAAAATGGCGTCGCAGCAAAGTGGGCCATAATAGCTACGAAGTCTGCAAAATGGCGTGTATCGAGCTGGTAATAGCCTAATTTCTTCTCGTGCACCTGGGTTTTATAGACAACAGTTCGAATCCAGTAGGGTCTCCATTGGAGGGTTCATAGGTTAGCTTCAAATTGTCCAATCAAAAACGACAGTTCTCAAGCTTTTACTTAAGCATACATTATCCTTGGAGATGGGTACGCAAGTTGCAACATTGTCTATCAATTAGCTCACTTTCAGAGCCTCCATTGTCCGCACCTGCAAGTTGACCTTGAAGTAAGGAGAAAATATGCCATGCTGGCACGAAACTTTAAGATAAGCATGTGAACAGTTTCTGTGGAAAAGTACAGCTTCAAGCAGAAATACACGTTTAATAGGACATTGGAAAAATACGAGCATCTAAACCGTGAAACCAGGCCACTAGGCCAAAGCCTCCGCTAAAGTAATGCTAAGCTAACGCATTTCAAACAAGCAAATCGTAGCACACGTTTATGATTATGTCAGATTAGTGCAATTCTAATACACCACGTTATATATAAAGCACGCGTATAATGTTGGCAAACTACTCTGAGGGCACATTTTGTCCCCGTACAATCTTTATTAGTTCGGTTAATATCACACATGATTATTTCACACTACGTTTATGCGTTAATAAATCAAAACCTTCATTTTCTGCTTCATCAATCCCTCCTCTGATGACTACTTGTCATCACACAAATTATCCCCACAAATTTTATTCCATTAAAATTCTGTCAGTTCCCTTTTCCTTTTAGTTCCCCTAGTTTGTGCTTTGTATTCTTCTGCCATTCTTTTCATAATTTTCTCCTCCTTTCTTCTTTTAATTCTTTCCATAATCATTATTATTCCCCTTTTTATTCCCCAAATTCCAAATATACAAATTATCACTATTAAAATTCCCTCTGTTATTTTTAGCAATATTCCATTCCAAATTCCCCCAATCCAATGTCCCACTGAAGCAAGTCCCTTTCCGACCTTCTCCCACACTCCTGGTTCTTTCAGTTCCTTCAAATCTGCACTTTCTTTTGTTAGATTAGCAAGCATAGTTTTAATTTTCACACTATTGTCAGGTATATAGGTACAACAGTGTCTTGCACCAAGCATTTTGCAAACACCGCCATCCTTTGCTAAAAGAATGTCTAAAGCAAGCCTATTTTGAAGAGTCATAGCTCTTTCCGCTGCAAGTTCAGCATCTATCAGGATTATAGCACCTGAAAACTTTGTCAACATGTTATCCACTATAGTAGACAACTTTCTTATTTTGATGGAATTCAGCACAACTCCCAATGAAGGAATCATGGCTCCAAATATATCACCTACCACAGCAGCTGCGGTCTCTCTTTTCTGGATACGATGGGATCCAGATGTCTTTTGAATCATCGATAGGTCATCCAGTTGATAAACCTTTGGGAACACTATACCCAAATAACATCTTCCCCACCATCCCTTCGGAAGACGATAATAGGCATTATACCCACAAATGTAATATACACCTGGAATGACAGGGTCAAGTCCGTCCATCATGAATGTCCATTTGGCCTTAAAGATAAACGTATGTTTACACTCACTCGCCCCTACAAAAATGTTGTCATAATAAGATTCACCTCGATATATACAAAACTTCCCTACATGCCAAGCATCTAAAGCAATCTTCCCTTGTGTCTTTATTGCAGCAAAATCATAATTATCTACTGAAGTCCTCTTATGTAACTCCTTTTCTAATTTCGCCTTCATTTGAGCCCTTCTATCATCTGTGCGATCTAAAAAGCTTATTTCTACTGCAGAGAGTGAGCAGGTAAGATTTTCCCTATGAGCGTGAGCCGTTTCAAAAGGTTGCATTGGCTCGAAAAATTCCCTCATAATTTTAGCATCCCAATCTTTTGCAGTCTGGCTTAGCTGCGCTATTATAGGAACATAAGCAAAGGTAACATCATAATTTGAGTAAAAATACTGTATGTTAGTTTGACCATAAAACCTAGACATTACTATACTACATGTAATCCCGTATGTAAGAGGCATGTGGTGATATGTCACCCCTTCCTTCACTGATGTCGGTATCTGGGTACACACATAACAATCTTTCGCATCCATTGTCTCAACATATTCTGTTAGTAAGCGATAGAAAACATTATACGAAAGCTCTTTCCTTTCATGCAAGAGTCTCTCATCCAGTGCTAGCCTTTTCAATGCGGTTAGTTCAGTGACAGTAACAGGAGCAAAAGTAGAAGCAGCAATAGTCTCATTTTCACCCTTTCCATGTATTCCAAGAACAATCGCCATTATTATTAGTACACATGTAACTACCAAGCCTATACACACATATTTACAATATTTCTTTCTATTGTTTTGCGTCATGATCTGTATAGAACCAGAGAGTTAGAAGCACTTATAAATGAAACTTATTTAGCAATTCAGTTACAAAGCTGAGCGAGCGCAATGTTCACACCTTCTTCTTCAAGAGGCCAGTCACTTATCGGTTAGCAGCATTTGTCTCAATTCGGCAATAACTCAGTCTTTATCGGTTTAGCAAATGTCTCATCCGGTTTAGCAATGTCTCAGCTGGTTGTTTATTTCACGTTAGATTGTAGCAAGCAATGTCATTTATCACCCTTTCAATCAACACTGTCCATAAAACTTTTCTTTTCTATTGGTATCTCTTCCTCTTCTTCGTTCTCGATGCTTAGAGATACAAACTCGTCAGTCCAATCGTCATTGACCGCATATGCCCATTCAGGACCAGAATACCTTCTGTTCGGTATCCTTTTCCTTTTCAATTTTGCTTCTCTTTTCGATTCTGCCTCGCTGGTACTTTCCTCTTTTGTCAAGTCTTTTTCTTCACTCGAGGTTGGTATCACGACAGACACTTCTTTTCTTTTCTCTTTTACTTTTGGCCTTTCTCCGTCGTTCAAACCTTCTCCGGACTTTTGTTTTACTGGTGATATACTTAGTCTCCTCTTTGCACCATGTCCATTTGATGGACTTGCGACCTTTTCTGTAGAGGTTTGAACTTTTTCGTTCTGCTCTGCCTTGTCCCCTCCTTCAGGGGAATCGATCACGTTCTCCTTTTCTTTTTCTGTATCGTCTGTTTCTGGGAAAGCCCCCTTCTGATCAGGCTCTCCTGCTTTTTCACCTTTTTCGAGCCCTTCGTCACCGTTACTTTCGTCAGGCTCTGTATCACTTTCAGCTGCTTCAGGTTCTTTGTCACCTTCAGCTGCTTCAGGCTTTTTGCTACCCTCAGCTGCTTCAGGCTCTTTGTCACCTGCAGCTTCTTCGTCGCTGTCTGAACTTTCTCCTTGGTCTTCCCCAAGTGAGTCGGACTCTTCGTTCTCCAATAATATCTCTTTCTCTCATGCTTCTGCTTGTTCGCTTTCAGTTCGCTTTTGTTCTGTCTCAGCACTCGGCACTGTTTTATCAGGCACTGGCGATTTCAGGGCTTCAACTTCCTCATCTGTGGGACACAACACCTTCTTTGTGTGACTGGCGTGAATCCAGTTGGGAACCCCCGCACACTTCACAGCGGTAGTTGTCGTCAGGATCACTTGGAAAGGGCCTTTCCAACGGGGTTCCAGACACAACTTCCTCACGTGCTTCTTTACCACGACCCAGTCACCTGCTTTCAGTGCGTGTCCTGGACCTTGGATCGGTGGCAAGGTGGTTGCTTCCACCTGGTGAGAGAAAGAGCGAACCACGTCAGCCAGTCCTTTGCAGTAATCTAACACCATATCATCTGTAATATTCAAAAGCGCGTTTGCGGGAACTGCAGGAAGTCTCATAGCCCTGCCCATGAGAATTTCGTGCGGAGACAATCCAGTTTTTCTATCAGGAGTGTTTCTCATTGACATTAGCACTAAGAGTAATGCGTCAGGCCATTTCAAATTTGTTGATGCACATATTTTCGCCATTCTTGATTTCAGTGTACCATTCATCTGCTCCACCAGTCCTGATGCTTCAGGGCGATAGCTACAATGCAGTTTTTGCTCAATGTTCAGCGCTTCGCAAAGTAACTTTATCACCTCGTTGTTGAAGTGACTTCCCCTATCTGATTCTAAAGAGATCGGGAATCCAAAACGTGGTATTAACTCCCTCAACAATAGCTTGGCAACTGTAAGGCTGTCATTTCTACGTGTGGGGTATGCTTCAATCCAGTGACTAAAAATGCACACAATCACCAACACATATTTCAGACCTCCATGCACAGGCATCTCAATGAAGTCCATCTGCATACGACTAAAAGGACCGCTTGCCCTACCAATGTGGCTCGCGTTCACAACTGTTCCCTTCCCTGGGTTCATCTGCTGGCAAGTGACACATCGATGGCAAACTGCTTCTGCAGCTTGACGAAATCTGGGGTTAAACCAATCAGTTTTGAACAATCTTATCATGGCATCTCTCCCTAGGTGAGCTTGCCCATGATAGAACCGCGCAAGCTGTGATAAGAGACTATTTGGCAAAACAAATTTTCCCTCATGTGAAACCCATAACTCGTCTTGTCTCTTTATACATTGTGATTTGATCCAGGAATCTCTTTCATCCTCCCTGACATTATTTTGTAATGCTTTTAGTTCCTCTATTGTATCTACGACCTTCAAGGCAAATGCTTCAGCTGGTTCTAGTTCTGGCTCACTTATCGAATTCCATTCATCTCTGAGTAATATACAGTTCAAGGCACAAAATCTTGCAACTTGATCCGCATATGCATTTCCCAGCGAAACATAGTCCTGTCCCTTCGTGTGAGCACTGCACTTTACCACTGCAACTTCAGCTGGCACTTGAATGGCATGTAACAATTCCCTTATTCTTTCCCCGTTTTTCACTGGGGATCCTGAAGAAGTCAGGAAACCTCTCTGTGACCATAGTTGTCCAAAGTCATGCACAATCCCAAACCCATATTGGCTATCAGTGTAAATGGTGACTTTCATCAATGCAGACAGTTGACATGCTCTGGTAAGGGCTACAAGTTCTGCTACTTGTGCAGAATAGACTCCTTGAAGCCATCCCGCTTCCAAGACCCCTGTTACAGTGCATACAGCGTATCCTGCTTTCAAAATCCCCATCCCGTCTCTTAGACATGATCCATCAACAAAAAGAATTTGGTCATTTTCATCAAGCTTAGTATCCTTGATGTCCAGTCGAGGTTTTGTGCAAAATTCAGTCACCTGAAGGCAGTCATGCTCGACGTCTTCAGCGTTCTCAATTTCAGCATTTTCTCCAGGAAGCAAGGTAGCTGGATTCAACGTAGTGCACCTTTTCAGCTGCACATTCGGTGAGCCCAGAATAATCGTTTCGTACCTTGTGAGTCTTGCTCCAGTCATGTGTTGCGTTCGGGAGCGGGTCAAAAGTATCTCAACTGAGTGAGGGACCATGACTGTTACTGGGTGTCCCATCACTATTCCTTCACTCTGAGTGAGGCTGATACCAACTGCTGCTACGGCGCGCAAACACCCTGGGAGTGCTGCTGCGACCGGATCCAAAGTAGCTGAAAAATACGCTACTGGTCTGTTTACGCCACCATGGGCTTGAGTCAAGACAGACAAAGAACATGCATCACGTTCATGACAAAACAATGTGAAAGGCTTTGTGTAATCAGGCAAACCTAAAGCTGGAGCCCTACACATGCATTCTTTCAATTCAACAAAAGCATCCATCTCATCTCCTTTCAGCTCAATTTGATCCAAAGCATCCTTCTGGGTCAGTTTCAGTAAAGGCTTCGCTAGAGTCGAGAAGTTGGGAATCCACTGGCGACAGTAGCCCACCATTCCCAAGAACTTCCTCACCTCCTTTCTCGTCTTAGGCGGACTAATCTGAAGTACACTTGTAATCCTTTCCTTCATTATTCTCCGTGACCCTTTCTCTATCTGGTGACCCAAGTATTTCACTTTCTTCTGACAGAACTGTAATTTGGAAGGAGACACCTTGTGTCCGTTTCTTCCCAAATGGTTCAACAGGGCAATGGTATCGGCTGTGCAGCCACTTTCTGTCTTTGATGCAACCAGTAAGTCGTCAATGTACTGTACTAGGGTTGACTCGAATGGCAACTCTAACTCTTCCAAGTCTTTCTTTAGAACCTGATTGAATATCGACGGTGACTCAGAAAACCCTTGAGGAATTCGACACCAACTGTACACTCTGTCTAGGAATTTGAAACAAAAGAGAAATTGGCTGTCCTCATGAAGAGGCACAGAAAAGAATGCTTGTGACAAATCGATGACTGAGAACCACTCAGCATCGCAAGGGATCTGAAACATTATCACAGCTGGATTCGGTACAACAGGGCAGCATTTGACTATGATGTCATTTATTTTCCTCAAGTCCTGCACGAGTCGGACCTTTCCACTTGGCTTTATTAGTCCCATTATCGGTGAATTACAGGGACTGCTTAACACTTCTTTCAGTACCCCCTGTTTCACAAATTCGTCAATGAGTTGGGCAACTTTCATGAGGGTATCTTGTGGCATGTGGTATTGTGGGGTCTGGGGAAAGATCGCATTGGGCTTTACAGTCACTTTCACTGGTTCTACTCCTTTCATCAATCCCACCTCTTTCCCTGTCATGTCCCACACTTCCTTTCCGACTTTTTCCCATAATTCTGCTGGAATATCTTCTTCAGTTATCATCGGGAAAAGACAAATCAGAGGATACTCTTCATCTACCGTTTCCATCTCATCTCCCTCTACACTATCCTCTTCTTCCCCATCACTGCTCGTCTGGATTGTTATTCCTTCGTTCGAACACATGATCGAACAACCCAGTTTGCACAATAGGTCTCTCCCTAACAGTGCTATTGGGCTTGAGTCACATATCACAAACTGATGCACCCCTTGATAGTTACCGATGCTGACTGGTACCGGATCCGTTATTGGGTTCGTCAGGTGCCTGTTTGCTACTCCCACCACTTGAACTGTCCTCCCTGAGAGTGGCAAATTTGGTACTTCACTACTCTTAACAGTTGAACGTGTGGCTCCCGTGTCCACCAAGAATGAAACACGATGACCCATTACTCTTCCCTCTACGTACGGACCCTTTTGATCAACTTCTAAGGATGCTGCAAGCACACAATCTCCTTCCTCTTCTGAGCTCTCACTCTCCCATACATTGTTTATTCCACTCTCACTGTGTAATGGGAACTGTTGTACGGTGCAATTTGTACTCATTACCTGACCCGAGACCTGTGGAGGAACCATCACTTGCTGCTGACTCATTGGTGCCAAAGGTATTTGCATTTGCTGATTAGGTACCATGGGTAACTGCTGTTGCATCGGCTGCATTTGCGTCATCTGCATACGAGGCATCTGCATCTGCTGCGGCTGCATAGGTTGTAATCCCTGCAATTGATTTATGGTCTGAAAATTTGGGTTTGGACCTCTCATTTTCGGTCCCCTCATTGTCTGAAATGCATTGACATCATTGTTTTGCTGACCAATACCTGCACCTGCACCTTCCTGCACCACAATCGGGCACTCGCGTTTCCAATGACCTACAACTCCGCACACGTGACACGGCATCACCTTCTTCATTGCCTGCACACCCGTTACAACAGTGTTTAAATCCGGACCATTATTCACAAAACCTCCTCTGCCTCTGCCTCTCGCCTGTGGCTGAAATGCCATGTTTCCCTGCAACTGCGGCTGCGGTACCTGCTGTTGGAACCCTTGCATCCCTTGCAAACCCTGCAGACCTGTCTGAGCTGCTTTAAGTTGCATCATCATCACCTTCTCTTTCAGCCTTTTCTGTTTCACCTCAATTTCGTCGCTACAGTATTTCGCATACGTCAAGACCTCATCAATCGGTTTCGACTGCCAGCAAATCAAATGCGACTTTATCATCTGACTTATCTCTGGTCTCAACCCTTCCACAAATCTAAACACAAAATGAAGCATATCCTTCGCCTCAATTGTTTCCGTGCCACTGTAATTCTTGAACGCCTTCAACAACCTCTCATAGTAACTATGAATCGATTCTTTAGCCTCTTGGGCAGTTCGATCAATCTTCTGCCAATCCACATTTTTCGCAGCAACCTTCGTCTTCAAATGCTCAATCACCTTATAGTACAAGCTCATCACCATAGGTGATGGTGCACCCGTCTCCCTGTCTCTCTCTGGTTCACTTGTCGGCCAACCTACCGCTCTTTTGCAATCCTCCCACAAATCTGCTGGAACCACAATCTCAAATAGAGTATTCAGGTCTTCCCAGAGACATTTTGCAAGCTTGACAAACCTATCAGTCTGTTGATACCACTCAATCGGCTTCTCTCTCAGTTTGGGAAAATCATCCGTAAATGACTGAATGTCGCTTCTGTGCCATGGTACATGTATTAATTTTCCCCCTGCTGTCTCCCTCATTGGTAACATGGTTACTGTTTCGCTGCTCTGCGGTCTTTTCTCGTTGTGCTCTGTAGCACTGTCCCTCCTCTTATCCTTCCTCTTTACCCACCTGCTTTCCCACTTGTCTAAGCACCTCCACACTTGGGCACTCTGCAACAATTCTCTAAGGTGTGCCTTCATGACTGCTGACCTCATGTGTTCAAAATCTGTGGTCCCAAAATCCAACCTATAGCTCCTGCTCAAGTGTTTCGTCTTGCCTATGTCAATCCCGTTTCTGTCCGCTACTTCCTGCAAACTTTTATGTACCTTGTTCACTTCTTTCGTAATCTTTGGACATAGGTATCTCAGCTCTTCTTCCGTGTAGGACTCTAACCTGTTCACACCCATGGTCCCTTCCACCAATTCTTGTGCTTCCATGTTCAACCTGACCCTATTCATATAGTCTTCTCCTTTCCCACTGGCTGAACTTTGTGTGGAATTTAGACTGTTGAACCACTGTGTCAGCTGTTGCGCATTTACCCCCATCAGTGTAGCATTCACATCGACTGCCATTGATGGTTGCGGCAACTTTTCAGTATTCGACGTTAAAGGTATTATCAGTGGGGGGCTCGACCTCACCAGTGTAGACTGAGCACATATGGGACTAAACTCCATCAAGGATTCAGATCCACTTGGCTGAGCCGCTATAGGAGTTATCCCTGGAGTGTTCTCTATGCACCTCCTTTCTGTCCCCTTCTGCAGTATTGATCCCTGACTGCTCATACCTAAGTTAGGCTGACTATACAGAGGTACCGGTGGACCTACAGTAATGGGTAGTGATATCGCGTCTGGGTTCTGTCCATTTCCCATGTTCTGAGGCATGTTCATCCCCATATTATGGGTCATCATTGTCGGAATGCCCATCTGACTCCCCGTCATCTGACCATATGCGTTTCCTCCCTGCATCTGCTTTTGAGGCATCATAAACTGAGTTGATTCAGCCTGTGTCATTGTTGGATTGTGACCATTCTGTACTCCCCTCACTGTTCGTTCTAGAACCATTCCTCCACTATTGTCACTGCCGTAGTACCCTGGCATCTGCGGTTGGTAATTTTCTGCTGGTTTCAACATGGGCACATCTGGATATATTCTCCTAACCTGCGGTATCTGCGGGGTGAACAGTAAACTCGGGTCCTTAGATCCCGATGACGCTCCTGAACTCTGGGTTTCACTGTTCTGTACCGATGCCGGAGGGGCAGAACTGGTACTTGGACCTTGTCCATTTTCCGCATAAGGTGGTGGACGGTCGTTCAGCAATTGCATTATCAACTCCTCATCCTCTAACTCCTCTTCTCTTCTCAACTTTTCCTCGTCCTCTCTATCCTTGGAACACCTCCTGTCTGTCTTACAGGTAGCTTTCTTACCTGTCTCCTCTTCCTCCTTAGTAATTGCGGGAAACAATTTTATTCCCTGCAATACATCTGACCTCCACACCTTCTGCGCATTATCCCACCTAGCATCCGCTAGTGTCTTTTCTACCTTCCTCATCCTTGTTTCAAACTTATTCTTCTGTTGCTGTCTAGCCATTAATTCCCAGATTGCTAGAGCCTCAAACTGTGCTGGCCTTGGAGGTACTTTCATGTCGTACATCGTGAATCTCAAATTCTCTAGGATCCTTATATTGAATGTCCCATGTATCGGGAATGCTACGCTCCCATGTTTCTCTGTCAGTTTGTGCCATTGCTTTAGCCAAAGACACGGAGCTACCCCCTTCTCTTCCATTACAATGTAAGCTGGTGTGCCCTCGGGCGGCGTCTCCTCTCCTACGCTCGCTTTGATGTAAGACTCCCCCTTCATCGCACTCCTAAATGCTTTAAGGAATTTCATTTTCTCGCCTTTTATTTCACAAAGTTTATAATCAATAGGTCACTTTTATTCCACAAAATTCGTAATCAATAGGTGACTTTAATTCCCGGAATACTCTTCACTTGCCTTTCCCTTTCCAATCGAGCCCCACGGACTGCGTCCAATCCGTGCGCGACCCTTCTCTCCAACCAACCTATCCCAGCGCGGCTCCTAGTGACGTCACACTCACACACACTGCGGCTGACAAAGCCTCGCGGCTAGTCCTCCTTCACTCAGCTCCTCTCGTAACAACTTCTTGCATGTATCGCGAGCTACCAAAAACTAAAACAGATCTGTCGGTTTACTACAGGAAGGGTAACACAATCGCTTCAGGACCTTAGGGACCTTTCACTAGCCTCGGCCGCTATTCCGTCTTTCTCAGTCCCCACGTTCGCAAGCAAATCTGACCTGCAGACCTACTCTCAACTTGTCAATGATCTATTCTAGTGCACTTAGAATCTTGTCAAAGCCCGAAGTCGAAGTTTCTTTCACTCCCTAACACACGTACCGACTTGTTGACCACGCCCGATCAACCTACTAAACCGCCCAGACCACAACATGGATCAACATACTCCGGAGTCTCTTGACCTCGCAGGGCCCGTCTCAACAACAACAACCACGTGGACCTTTTTATGCACAAAGCGCCACACGCACATGAAGTTCGACGACTTCCCTACTCTCACACTCAGAGCCGCACCTCCACTATCTCTATGAAGTTCGACGACTTCTCTACTTCTACACTCGGAGTCGCACCTCCGCTATCCTTTAAAGAAAAAAAATAAATCCTCGCAACCTTTTCACACACCCTGCGGCAATAAGCTGTGCAAGCGCAAAACCCTAACTTCACTCATACCATCACTAGTACCGCCAACGCTGTTTCCACACCTCCATTCTCTCCATTCGCAAGCTCCGAGATCCCGGGAAAGTCGCGGTGGACCTAGCCCATCATCATTCTTTCAATCTATTTTATCCAAGAAAAATCTAATTCAACTTCTCGAATGAGGCCTCAAAATGCGTAACCGTTAATTCAACACCATGTATTTTAATAGTACAGGGTCCCAAAAGACGAAACCGTCCTCTGCTACCATCTACTGATAGAGCGAACCGTGGTAACAATTTACCTGTGTTCGGACGCTCTTTAGGCCGATGAATCTTTTGACTAAGTGGGAACTCTCTGTACTCTTAATCGATCAGTTGCATCAAATCAATAATCAATAACGTACATAAGCAATACCTTGATCAACATAACACTTAACAATTAATCCAGAATACATTTCGGCGAACCCTGACCTTTCAGTCAGGAATAACCACACCAGTTTATTGCAAAGTTAGTGAATTTATTTCCCTATATTAACAAAGCTAGCACAATATAGATGTGTCTCAACACCAAATGATAAACATAAATGAACATTAATAGCTGTCCATATCGTCGAAACAAGTGTAATCTATGTAGCATTTGAATCACAAGGCATTCGATAATGGCAATGCAAAGCACTAATACGATAATCTGTAATGGGCTAATTGCGTACATTTAGTCAGCATAACAAGATCTCAAATTGCATCGTGCAACATATGGAATCCTCATCTAACCTCAAATTAGTATCGGCATGTGGAACTTCATGCAAAAACAATTTAGCAACATAAATTTAGAAAACTCCTATCTAGGGATCTTATAAAAAATCAGCAGTTGGTTACCTAAAAGAAACACAATGCAATTTTACAATTTCCTTTCATATTTACCAATTACGATCAGCGTACAAGGAAGTCTTCGTCTCACAGGTACCGTTTCTCGATCAGCATGGGACGGGACAAAGGGGCAGGGGTGAACGGGGCAATTGCCTCACGGCGGCAAGTTAAGACTACTACTTCATGCAAAGGGACAAATCAAAGTTAAAGTCTCTAGGGCAAGAATCATTAAAGTCTCTTTCTCTCGACTAGAGAAAGCATCAAAGTCTCTCAAAATGGCGTCGCAGCAAAGTGGGCCATAATAGCTACGAAGTCTGCAAAATGGCGTGTATCGAGCTGGTAATAGCCTAATTTCTTCTCGTGCACCTGGGTTTTATAGACAACAGTTCGAATCCAGTAGGGTCTCCATTGGAGGGTTCATAGGTTAGCTTCAAATTGTCCAATCAAAAACGACAGTTCTCAAGCTTTTACTTAAGCATACATTATCCTTGGAGATGGGTACGCAAGTTGCAACATTGTCTATCAATTAGCTCACTTTCAGAGCCTCCATTGTCCGCACCTGCAAGTCGACCTTGAAGTAAGGAGAAAATATGCCATGCTGGCACGAAACTTTAAGATAAGCATGTGAACAGTTTCTGTGGAAAAGTACAGCTTCAAGCAGAAATACACGTTTAATAGCACATTGGAAAAATACGAGCATCTAAACCGTGAGACCAGGCCACTAGGCCAAAGCCTCCGCTAAAGTAATGCTAAGCTAACGCATTTCAAACAAGCAAATCGTAGCACACGTTTATGATTATGTCAGATTAGTGCAATTCTAATACACCACGTTATATATAAAGCACGCGTATAATGTTGGCAAACTACTCTGAGGGCACATTTTGTCCCCGTACAATCTTTATTAGTTCGGTTAATATCACACATGATTATTTCACACTACGTTTATGCGTTAATAAATCAAAACCTTCATTTTCTGCTTCATCACATCCCATGCAGTCGTCGCAAACACGTTTCATTTGTTTGTGAACACTACATGGGATTCCACATGTGAATAATCTGGATTCACGGGATAGGAAATGGTCTATCCCCATACAAGATGGGACTTACACAGGAATAATACTCATTAGATGCCTAACAACAAGGAAAACAGGGTCCAATTTTGTACCCAAAACATACTGGGAATTATGTGATGATGTGTATACCAATACCTCAGTGGGTACCTCGAAGATGATCTTGACCCCAATACCCTGAAGCACACCTTACATACTTGTCAGTATTATCTGGCAGGAAGCGCTGCCACTAGTGTTAGGTTGACATCAGATTCTGTTAGAGCAAAGCCTTCACATAATATGCCAGTACTGCCAGTTCCCAGGAGCAATGCTACACTTGGGGAAGAACCCGCAATTTATGAATAGTTTCTGTACTATTAACTTAACAGTCAGGCACTTCTCGGCTACGGGTGGGCATAACTCACGTAATTCAGTCTATGGAATTAACTAAGAATTCAGGAAGATTGCTCATAATTACTTGAGAAGAGTAATTCTGTGTTTAGTGCTATTTCTTAGCACAAAAATGCCCCTTCATGTCCAAAAAAAGAGCAAGAATTCATTTTGCACTAAGAAGTATTGCTAAATGCAACAGAACAAGAATAGCAAGAGCAAGCAGCTGCTTGTAGTTGCTAAACGTGCTCTTAGGGTAGGATCGTCCCCCAGCTTACTCCCAGCATTTAGCACTATTTTCTTAGCACAAAAAGTGGATGAAAGGATGCCTTTTGTGCTAAGAAATAGCGCGAAATGCAGCGGAAAACGAATATCGAGCATAAGCGCCGCTCAAGTTCACTAAAAGTGCTCGTGCGGTAGGATTTTTTGCCCCTCAGATTACTCTTAATCACGTAAACCTTATTATCGGTAATCCTAGTGTGACCACCTGTCCGTAAATTTCACGGACTGCCCATGCCCTGCCCTGCCGTCCGTCGTCCGTGATGAAAGGCTTAACGGACGGCATGTGTCCGTAATTTTAGCCTTTCACCAAAAGGACAAGGGAAGGTAGAGCGAAATTATGGCCAGTTTAGTTTCCCCAGCTAGACTGAACAGCAGGGAGTCTCCTCTGCTCTGAGGGAGGGGCAGACAGATAAGAATCAGACCTTCTTGCTAGGGTGTCTCTTTCCCTAAAGACATGCAAATGTGGGCAACTGGTAAATCTGCAAATGCAAAGGGGCTTGAAAACCTGCATTGACTTTACTAAAAGGAGTCACTTGAAGTTTTCTGGTGGCAAAGATATTTCTTTTAGAGAGATATTGTAATGGTGTTCCAAGGTGAGCTGTGGAGTGTGTGGTTTTAATGGAGTGTTATAAAACATTTTTGTAATAGGTATAAAATGTATATTATTTCTCAAATCTGTATTTGAGAAGCACTTTTTTTATTTAACCGAAATGTATTTGTGCATTTTGTAGCAGCCTTTATTATGATGTAATTGTATTTTTCACAGATCTTTCAGGGACCTCGGTACCTCATAGTACTAACAAACATTGGCAAAGCCAATAGGTCTCGTTTACGAAAGAGTTATTGGCTTTGCTACTGTGTTTTAGCCATTAGCCATATTATACACCAGAGTAGCTGCTGTTCAGCATGGCTTAAAGTTAGTGGCATAGTGGTGTGGAGTGGAGTAGAGTAGAGTGGCATAGGAGCAGTGGTGTAGAGCCCTGTGGTGCAAAGTACAGTGCAGTGGGGTACAGTGCAGTTGTTTAGAGTGTGTTAGCGTAGAGTGCAATGTTTTAGAGTGCAGTGGCATGGAGTGGCGTGGGACACAGTAGAGTGGCATAGAGTGCAGTGGAGTAGAGTGGCATACAATAGAGTGGCAGAGAGAGCAGTGGTGTAGAGTGGTGCAGTGGCATAGATTGCAGAGTAGACTCGCATTGCAGGAGTGCAGTGGCGTAGTGTAGAGTGGTGCAGAGTAGAGTATAGTGCTGTAGAGTGCAGTCGTGTAGAGTGGAGTGATGCAGAGTAGGGTGGCATAGTGTGCAGTGGCATAGAATGCAGTAGTACATAGTAGATTGGTATATAGTACAGTGGTGGAGAGTGCAACGCTGCAGAGTAGAGTGTCAGTGCAGTGATGTAGAGTGGAGTAGAGTGGCACAGAGAGCAGTGGCGTAAAATACAGTGGTACAGAGTAGAGGGCAGTGCAGTTGTTTAGAGTGCATTGGCGCAGAGTGCAGTGGCAGAGAGTGGCATGGGGCAGAGTTACATAGAGTGCAGTGGAGTAGTAGAGTGGCATACAATAGAGTAGCAGAGAGTGCAGTAATGCAGAGTGGTGCAGTGTCATAGAGTGCAGAGTAGACTCATGTGGCATAGAGGGCAGTGGTGTAGAGTGGTGCAGAGTGGAGTATTGTAGAGTGATGTAGAGTAGAGTATAGTGCCTAGAGTGCAGTGGCATAGAGTGCAGTGGCATAGAGTAGACTGCAGAGTTGCAGAGTAGAGTGTCAGTGCAGTGGGGTAGAGTGGTACAGAGAACAGTGGCATCGAGTACAGTGGTGCAGAGCAAAGGGCAGTGGCATACAGTGCAGTTGATTAGAGTGCACTGGTGTAGAGTGCAGTGGCATGGGACAGAGTAGAGTGGCATAGAGTGCAGTGGAACAGAGTGTATTGGTGCAGAATGCAGTAGTACAGAGCAGAGTGGTGTAGAGTATAGTGGCGGCCAGTGCAGTGATGCAGAGTAGAGTGTCAGCTTGCAGTGGTGTAGAGTGCATTGAACTAGAGTGCAGTATTCAGAGTGGTATAGAGAACAGTGGCGTAGAATAGATTGTTTCAGAGTAGAGTGCAGTTGCATAGAGTGGAGAGGTGCAGGGTAGAGTGCAGTGGCATAGAATGCAGTGGCATAAAGTAGATTATTTCACAGTAGAGTGAGGTGGCTTAGAGTGGAGAGGTGCAGGGTAGAGTGGAGTTGCATAGAGTGGCATAGAGTGTGATGGCATAGAGTAAAGTGGTGTAGAGTGCCGTGGTATAGAGTGCAGAGGTGCAGAGTAGATTAGAGTGACATACAGTGTATTGATGTAGAGTGCAGGGGCATAGAGTTGAGTGTTACAGAGTAAAGTGCATTAGCATAGAGTGTGATGGCATAGAGTAAAGTGGTGTAGAGTGCCTTGGTATAGAGTGCAGAGGTGCAGAGTAGATTAGAGTGACATACAGTGTATTGATGTAGAGTGCAGGGGCATAAAGTTGAGTGTTACAAAGTAAAGTGCATTAGAATAGAGTGTATTAGCGTAGAGTGCAGTGGCGTACAGTGCAGTGTTGCAGAGTGGAGTTGTGCGGATTAGATTGGTGTTGCCTAGACTGGAGTGGTATGGCGTTCAGAGAAGCAGAGCGCAGTGGTATAGAGAGGCGTAAAGTGCAGTGGCATACAGTAGAGTGGTACAGAGTAGAGTAGAGAGGCAAAGTGTGAAGTAGTATAGAGTGCAGTGGCATAATGTGGAGTGGTTCAGAATGGAGAAGAGTGCAGTGGAATGGAGTGGAGTAAAGTAGAGTGATAGGGTGCAGTGGCGTGTAGTGGTGCAGAACAGAGTGGAGTACATTATGGATGGTATGCTAACACACTGCCATTACAGACAACACATTTTTGATTGAAATGACCATTACATTTGCACAGATATACAGTTTTTCAAATCAAACTATACTGTGCACAGGCGATGATGTGTGGAAAGTGCATCACCTAATGCAATGATTTGTTTTACTCATGTAAAGGTATTTGTTTCCAGCACAGTTCAGAATTAACAAAAATGTGCTTTATTTTTACTCCTAATTCTGATATATTCTGAAGTTTATTTAAATGTTGTCATGTGATAGAAAAAACTCTTTCCTAACCCCAGTATCCAGCAAGATTGTTGCATAAATCCTCTCACTTTGAAGTCAGAGAAAGGAAAGTAAACACTATGTTTGCACCGAAGACAGAGCCTGACATTTGACTTTATTCTTTGAATGTACAGCAAATGTGATAAGATAAGAACAAGATTTACAGGCCTGTTTACAGAAATGGAGCACTCGGAAAGATACTGTAAATAAGGCTTTGGCAAGGGAAGGGATGAATTCAAACTGCATAGCCTAAAACAAATAAAGCCAGCAAATTGAAAACAACAAATTGTGAGTTACAAACCACAAGGCCAATGGCAAGCAATGGGCAGAATGCATTCACAAGGAAGCACTATGCACTTAAAGTGACAGCTGTGGGATACTTCGTGGGGAAAGTCCAGTATTTTCATCCAGTCCATATCTTGCAGAGGTTTGGCCACATCAATCACCCAGGTAGCATGACGAGAAGGCCTGGAGTGGTTTCCATGTTGCAGGAAAGCTCTGTACACCCATTCTATCAGTTTGCCACCATTTCCTATGGTATAGAGCTTCTGGCAAACCTCTTGTAGGGTTAGTGCTAGGTGGCAGACATGAAATAGGGCATTTAATGATTATTTAAGGTGGTTGTAAGTAAGGAGTTGACCCGGGTGAAGATGGTAGTCTGCCACAAGGGTTTGGAAATTTAGTAGCTCGCTGTTCAGAAACAAATTCCCCAATTTTAAGATACCTGCAACATGGAACTGATGGAGCTGCTCTGAGCACAGCCATCCTGTGCAAGTGGGAAGGCTTAGCAAAGGTAGTGCAGGAGCATAGGGTTTCTTCGTGTCAGTGAGTTTACAGGTTTTGGCAAGGCAAGAGAAAGCCGTGTATGATAACCCCAGATGGTGATCCGTAGAATGGTCAGTAGGAAACAATGAGCAGTGCATTAAGCCTTCCTTAAAAGTCTCTACTGGTAAACCCCATCTTATGCAGGGAGGTGGGCAGAAAGCCAGCGAGCCACCCATTGGACCTGTGCAGCTAAATAATAGCATTCTAAGTCCAGAAGCCCTAACCCACCCACAGTCACATGTAGCTTTAGAGTGGAAAGAGGTTTGCAAAATAATACTATCATTGGGGTAGCACACCATCTTCACTACTGCCACGTGGCCCACTACAGAGAGCAGAAGAGAAGACCAAAAAGCAAACTGGGCTTGGAGGGACAGTGACGCTCTGCCGAGATTTTCATCCTGGAAATCAGTGTAAGAATGGTAGATATTAATCACTAGGTATCAAAAGGTAAGTGGTTCCCAGTTCAATCTGAGATCTAATTGTATATAAAGGGGAAAACAGTGCTATATGTTAAAGAAACACTAATTACATTTTAAAATTTGTTCATTTTGCTTCTGCAATTTACATCCAAAATATTTTGAAGATTCTATGTGTACTTGACACTTGGGGATAACCCAGATCTCTACTTTGGCTTTTGCTCAATTTCAAAACCATTTAAAGTCATGGACAAAGTGGGCAATTGCCTTGCACAACCTTGCAAGGGGTCAGGCCCCTGCTCACCCTTCACAAGCACTAGCAGCGGACCATTGCACCAGAAGAGTTTGCCAAGGTGGATGGGTGTTGCTTGTTCAACCACTTGACAGTGCCTCCTCTGTTTCGCTCCTGTGTGCAGAGACAACTCCCCAGGTACCCAATACCTTCAAATAGTCTTGGTGGACCCATCTTGACTGATTTTAGGAATTGTCCCACCTTGTTCTTCTCTTCTTTATTTATCCAGTTTTTAGCAACAACCCTTTGAATTACTTGCCGTGGATTTCCCATTTGATCTCAATTTCATCCTCCTCTTTTATTATCTTTGATTGGTAATCCGGGCTCCCATTTCTGAGATAAATGTAGAGTCCCAGACATACACTGTAGTGCAGTGAGACCACAGACAAGTTATGGGTACCTCACATCCTGACATTAGGTGTGAGACTGTCGCCCACATCATCTGCCCTGCCTCTTTAAAAAAAATTAAGGTTGAAAGTCCATGGGCGGTTGGGGTAAGCCAGATGTTTTTGTTCAATTTGTTTAAACTAGCATAAGGTTAATTACTTTAATGTTTCCCATACTGTTTGCCAGGGGTTTTAAAATGTTCAGAAACATAATCAAAATTTTGCTTTTACTTTCTCTTCAAGAAAGATCAGGTAGATTTGGGGAAGGGTGATGGCCTTGCCGCAGTACTGAAGGGCATTAATTTACTACTGAACAAGGACGTAATGTGACACCTGAATGTAGCACACCAGGAGGCAATCACAAAAAGATCACAGTGAATACATAGTGCTATGTTGAAAAAGAGTAAATGAATTGCACTGACAACATAGTGAGGCATGGCCTCTCTTGCGTGTGTCTGTAAAACTGACGTTTGTTCTTGAATTTTTGTCCTGAATTTTGACCCTTTGTCCTGAATTTTTGTCCTGAATTTTGACCCTTTGTCCTGAATTTTTTACAGTCCTGTCCAGAATTTGCCTCAATGCCAGGTGGTCACCCTAGGTAATCCCCCATCAAAAAGTAACGTGGAATAACTGAAATTAGTCCAAATAATCCAGCATAACTGAAATTCTGGCCAGATCTCTTCTTAGCATTTCAGACATTGCTTTCATGTCACACCACTAGAAAATGTTCCAACTCAGATTCTATACTTTTCATCTCACATGGAGCTTAGTGGGGGTGCTCCTAATTTCCACTCATGCAAGTGCACAGTTGAAGTGTACTGTAGTATATTTTTATAATTCACTTTATGAGCAGGATTTGGCTAACGGTGGGCAAGCAAATACATTAACAGAAGGGGCCAAACCAAAGATCGGCTCTAGCTTTAAGAGCCTGTGCATGAGCCAAGCCTTAAATATTTGGCATGTAAATATTAGAATACGATAAGGGGTTTTCAAGATTGAAAAAAAGTATATTTCTTTAATAGATAAGTGTTTTACATTAGTGTGTCAGATTATATTTGTGCATTGAGAAGTATTTATTAAAGTTGAGGCTTTTTAAACATGCACTGAGAAATATTCCTGCACCTTCCCTGACAATGCTACGAGTGAACTAATAGTCAAGTCACTTGTCTTGTTTAACATATACGTAGGGTTGCCACCTGGCCGGTTTTCTACCAGCATAATCATTATATCAATGCCTTAGCTGGTACAATATTTAAAAAATCACCTAAAACCTGTAATTATCCCTCTTATCACTGCATATTTCAAACAGCAAACATAAGAAGAAAGTACTTTAAAATGTACTTTGAACTGCCTTCTGATCCCCCCCCCCCCAAGGATAAGTAAAATAACCAAAAAAGCGAAAAGTGATGTCACAAGTCAATACGGATAAATTTATATGAAATTCTATTCAAGTATCACATCCAGGATTTTGCAGACTCTTAAAACATGAACAAACAACTGGATTTTTTTGTTGTTGGAAAGATGGCAACCCTACCTACATGTGGCCTAGATTCCTATTTCAATGGAGCAACATCATAGTATGTCAAATCAAACTAGAGAGATGTTTGCAGAAGGCACATTCTGAACTCATGTTATTCAAAGTGCTCTCATATGTGATAATGCATAAAAAGGCGGCTGAGTGAAATAAATTGTTTGCCAAGAATCACACAATTTGTTCAAGCAAGGAAGATGGGATTGATTCAACATTTTACACTTTCACAGTGTGCAATCAAGCTACTTGATTGGTGCCAATCTGACATCAAAGATAAATGTTTTTAGTCAGCGGCGGCGGCTGCCAATGACACTTGGAAGGGGGCAGTGTGGGGTGGAGGGGATAACCAAAAAAATTTAATGACTTATCTGCTGCTGCCGGATGCCGCCTCGGTGTTCCTCGTCTCCCACTGCCTTAGAGCTTCTCTGCTCCCCTCCCCCACTCAATCCAGACGCTGCTCTCATGCTGTTAACCAGCATGAAAGAAGCGCCGGATTGGCCTGAGCAGGCAGAAATGCCACTCAGGGCCTGGGAGCCTGTGCTGGTCACCCACCTGGCTGTACAACACAGCTCGGGAGGAGAGTTTTAAGTGTGCATGTCGTTTTGGCCATCCTAAGACAGCCGGCCAAACAGACATGCACACATATAGTGTACCTACCACTCTTCACTGGCTGCTGCTGACACAGATGATGGCTCTGCCCCGCCCTAGACTCGGCAGACTGGCTGAGTAAGTGAAAAATGAAATAATAATAAAATAGTTTTATCATCAAGTTCATTTTCCTGCTGCCTTTCAGCAGTGGGGTGATACTCCTCCGACATAACGGAGGGGCTGCCCCTGGTTTTAATCTGAATTCTTGGAGAAGGAGATTATAGTATGGTTCATAGACAGAATCCACGTTTTATTTTTGACAGTTACCTAGTGCGAACCTTGCTCAAGGGCATGAGGGCTTCAAAGCAAACACAGAGGGTCTCATTACAAGGGCCTTGTGCCGTGGCTGCATCATTTTTTTGACACAGCAGTGGCGCAATAACAACTCCATATTCACAAAGTGATGCTAGAGGCTTCTAGCGTCACATTTTCCGCCATTCATCATTTTTCCATAGCACTGGATCTGGCTACATCAGATAGCGACAATGGTAGGCAACGCAGGTGTTCCCCCTTAAAAAATCATGCAGCCGTTTTTACAAGCTTTTGGAAAATGGCACACCCTTTGCAAAAGCTGCACAGAGTCTCCAATATGTCAAAAAAATAATGCCTGGTCAAAACAGGCATAAAAATGACACATTGGCACAGGTACATATAGAGAACATACCCAAATCACCCTGGCAAGCTCTAGAACTCCATGGACCTACCATTACTTCAGGTTGGAGCACCAAGAAGACCACCACAACGACCACCATCACCACCACAATCACCACCACCTGCACCAGAGAGGCAGTGCAGGAGAAGAGAGCTAATATAACAACAGTGTACCTCACTAATTGGACTCAGGGAGGAAGAGGTCACCTATTATCGTCTGGGGAGGGAGTCCATCATACAGCTGCTACACCTCATTGCACCAAGACTAGAGGGAACAGTGGACAGGGTCACCAACATCCCACCACAGACTGAGCTCCTGACTGTGCTTCACATGCTGGCCTTGGGATCCTTCCAGACAACTGCAGCCAGAGTGGCCGGAATCTCACAGCCAGCATTCTCATCATTCCTACCCTCTGTCCTGGATGCCATCATCTGACTCACACCCTGTCACATCCTTTTACCTAACACCCAGCACCTGCAGCAATAGATCAAAGAAGGATTCAATACCATCACTGGCTCCCACTTGTGCTGAGTGCCATGGACTGCATGCATGTACAACTAGTTATTCCTGCTGCGATTGCCCATCTATAACGCAACAGGAAACACATTCACTCCATCAACGTCCAGGCCTTTGTTGACCACCGTGGGTTGATCACAAATGTGGTGGTAAAATACCCCGGCAGTGTGCATGATGCATTCATATTCTGGTACTCCATCATAAAGCAATGATTCCAGGATGGACAACATGAGAATTGTCTACATGTAGGTAAGCAAACAGCACGTACCTAACAAACACAATAACAAATAGATATGGGGACACAATACACAGCTCACTGTCTGCCTACACAGATAGGGACTGCAGGATGAAGGCTGTTCCACATACATACACCAGGCTTCAGTTTACATATGCAATGCAAATCAGCCTGACATACATGTGAATACATGTCAATCCAATTTTGTAGACGTTGCAAGATGTAAAGGCATACAACTATGCATGGCAGGCAGGAAATCTGGCCAACATCACTGTGTGCAATGGAGTTGTAACACACATGGGCCATTAGCAGTGTAATGGCTCTCAAACCAGGAACTAAGTGTGAGGTGACAAAGCATGGCTCATGGGCAGGTGACATATAACTGTGCAAATGTATAACAATCACCAAAACCACTCCCATCTCACGTGTGATGTGTAATGCTACACACATTCAGCACTCACCATGACTCTGAGGCAGCAGCCTTGGCTGGAAAGTGCACCTGCACACACAAATCTTGCAAGCAAAGAAGAACCTCCACAACTCCTGATGCACATGTGAACGGTACTTGCTAGGCACCTTGTGTGCAAGTCTAGTTGGAAAGAACGATAAAGTGCAGGAGGCCCCAAATATTCCCTTTTCAGAGACGTTGTACAGTGCAGAAAGTTGAGTAGCTGGACTGCGGATGATCACTCACAAATCTCAGGATCCATGTGTTGCATGCACAAACTGGGCACAATGCCGTCACACATGTACACAATGTACCCCCACTGTGACATGCTACTAAGGATCGAGAAATTGCAGTTGTGGCATCAAGTCACTTAGTTGGAATGTGGGAGAGCATACTGAGTGGATGGCATCATGTCAACTGCCCTGGACAATATTGGACAATCAAAGGCCAATGTAATGTAGGGCAACACCAACATCTGGAGATGACAATAGACCCATGAATGTGTCTGTATCAGTCATCCTGGTTATGTTACCACCTACCTAGACAGGATCTACAAGAAAGAATCACGTCCACATTCTGTCTCTCCACACACTATCGAGTGGATTAGAGTGATAGGAAATAGCCACCACCAAAATCTGCTGCAGAAATGTGATAGCCAGGATGTTGAATTGTATGATGTATCTGCTCATGCACTGCATTTGACATCACATAGATTGATTGAACAGCACCCTGTAAACGTCATGACACATGCATGATTCACCCATTATGTGATCATAACTGGGAGAAGTGCATGAAAATACCGCTACACATAACACACATGGTCAGGACTTTAGCAATTACAATTATCCAAAACATTGACACTGTCTCTTTTTTCCCATTTCAGTTGACCAAGGATATGGGATCCAGCAGTGGGTGATGACCCCCATATGCCAGGGTTCTACAAACTGGAGGGTGTGCCCCACAAGGGGGACCTCAAGCGATCCCAGGGGGCACCAGACTCTGACCAAAAGAAGCATCAGGCAGATAACAGTGCTTTGTTTTAAGCAGAAAACAGTTTTTTTGCATTTTTAAAAAGGTACAAACCTTAACTGCAATGTTTAAATAAGTCTAGACATGTTTGAACATTGCCAACATAAAATAATAATTATGAAAATTTCTGAGGGGGGCCCATGCTTTTTTTTCTTCCATTGGCATTGCATTAAAGAGTTTGAAAAACACTGCCATATGCCAACCCACAGACAGAGCCGGAGAAGTCCTACAACCAGGCCCACATCGCACATGTAGTGTAGTTGAGCAGACCTTTGGCCTGCACAAGGCCCAGTTTCGCTACCTGGATGTTTCTGGGGTAGACTGCTATATTCCACCACACCCCCCAAGGTCTGCAAAATTATTTTAGTTTGTGCCATACTGAATAATAAATGTGTGAGCACAAATGTCCCATGTGATGAATAACTGGAGGACCCCAGGGAGAAGGAGGAGTAAGAGGCAGCACATGATGGCGAAATCTTCAGGTCCATGTAAACACACACAGATTGTGCAGAATGTCTTCACATAAGTACATGTCAGTGAATGTATAGTAGTGCTTCAACATGTAAATAAAAGATTAAATGGAACATTTGTCTTGGAGTTTATGTCACAGTCCCAGTAAAAACAACTCAGCCGCATACAGGAAACCATAAGTAGGCCACAACAGTCATCAATCAAGTCATCACCCCCAAAATACCTGACACAATGGACTGATCTCTGAAAAGTGTGGTGTGTAACGTTTGCATTGCTTGTCAAACAAACAAGTTGAACTGAAAACACACATGTCAGCCAAATATGTATTGGTAAAAGAGAAAAACAGACAGATCTGAACACTATGGGGGTGATTCTAAGCTTGCCAAGCGGGAACCGCCAGAAGACCGTACCGCGGTCAAAAGACCGCGGCGGTCATTCTGGGTTTCCCACTGGGCTGGCGGGCGACCGCCGAAAGTCCGCCCGCCAGCCCAGCGGGAAACACCCTTCCCGCGAGGACGCCGGCTCAGAATGGAGCCGGCGGAGTGGGAAGGTGCGACGGGTGCAGTTGCACCCGTCGCGAATTTCAGTGTCTGCAAAGCAGACACTGAAATTCTTTGTGGGGCCCTCTTACGGGGGCCCCTGCAGTGCCCATGCCAATGGCATGGGCACTGGAGGGGCCCCCAGGGGCCCCGCGGCACCCCCTACCGCCATCCTGTTCCTGGCGGGAGACCCGCCAGGAACAGGATGGCGGTAGGGGGTGTCAGAATCCCCATGGCGGTGGAGGATTCTCAAGGGCAGCGGGAAGTCGGCGGTACACCGCCGACTTTCCGTTTCTGGCCGCGGCTGAACCGCCGCGGTCAGAATGCCCAGCGGTGCAGCGACCTCCGCCATAGCGGTAATTACCGCCAGGGTCAGAATGACCCCCTATATGATTCATTAGGCCCAAATTTGATGCTTATATATAAAAATAGTAGTCATAAATTGCAACAATAGATCAGTGTGAGTTATGTGACAACTCAATGACTGAATTACTTTTTTCTCTGTTGACAATGCACCACATCCATGTCATTTGCACTCACGTGTATGACAAAGAGTAAGTGTATCACAGAGGACGGTACATCTGAATCTGTAGCCCAGGGTCAGTCAAATCAGTAATCTTCATGCATGTATGCCAAAAAATGTCATAGCACATCTCATACTATTGGCAAAGTGTATGAGTCAATCAGGACAGAGAACAATTTGTATATGGATGGCGGCCATCATCTGTCATGATTATTTATCCAATTCCCCCCTACTCACTATGCATCAGACAAAGGATATAGGCCCCCATTATAACCCTGGCGGTCGGTGATAAAGCGGCGGTAATACCGCCAACAGGCTGGCGGTAAATACTGCCAAATTATGACGATGGCGGAAACAGCTCAGACAGACAGCCACTTTACCACACCCACTGCCAGGGTGGAATCAACAGGCACCATGGCGGTAGCCGCCTACAGCCAGGCGGAAGTCAATGTTCCGCCCACTGTATTATGAGACAGGAAACCGCCACCTTTTCCGGGGCGGTACCAACGACATCAAAAGCCTGGTGGAAATGCTGCACAGAAGGGAAACGACTCACCAGTGGAGACTCAAGGAAGAACCACGCTGCCATGGAGCCCGAGCTTCACATATTCCCAATGCTGTTCTACGTCCTGTTCCAACACGAACACCAATGACGGCAAAGACGACCACCCTTGAGTACAGCCGCCTAGCACGCAGGGGAGGGAGGGAGGAAAAAAAGAGTGACATACACATGAAACACGCAACACCCCCACCCTCCAACACCATACCCACAAGCAGATGCAGTAACAGAACATATATGCCCCTCACCCCTCAGGAATAATGCAAGGACAACACCAATATATCAAAGTGAGTGTAATAAAAAAAAATATAGTAGTAATACGTGCATCCAAATCAAAAAGTATATATATATATGTACAAATGACGGGACACTGCCCAGTCCTCAATGGCCACATTACAAAGTCCAAGGCCCCACATGACTCCTTCAACAACACGGAGGGAACACTGCAGGGGCATGAGGTCGAAAATAGGCAGTACCTCAGAGGGACGGGGAACGGGGGGCACCTCAGCCGGCAGATGGAACAACATCACTGGTCCTGGAGGGGGCAACATGCCCATTACTCTGTCCTGGGGAGTGCAAGGCCACAGTCTCTCAAGTGGGTGACTTGCCCACATGCTCTGGAGGGGGCAACATGCCCGGTGCCTGGTCCTGGGGAGTCTCTCAAGTGGGTGTCTTTCCCACTGGTACTGGAGGGGGCATTGTGCCCTGTGACCTTCATCCTGGGGAGGATGAGGTGAGTGGATGGATTCTCCACTGATTCTAGAGGGGGCATTGTGCCCTGTGATGCAGATCTTGGGGAGTGCAAGGTCACAGACTCTCAGCTGGGTGTCGTACCCACAGTATTTGCAGGGGGCAGGCCGCACAACAGCCTATGGAGGCAGGTCTACAGAATGTCCACCGGCGGTGACGGCTGCTCAGTGGTGGCAGTGGTACTGCTGCTGCTGCTGCTGCTGGTTGTTGGGGGAAGCTCCTGCCCATCCCCGGCAGCCTCGGCCGGCTGCCCACTGGTGCAGCTGCTGGTGATGGTGCTGGTGGTGCTGCTGCTGGTGGTAGTGGTAGGGTTAGGCTCCTGCCCATCCCTGCAGCCTCGGACAGATGCCCACTGGTGCTGCTGCTGCTGGTGGTTGTACTGGTGGCAGAGCTGGTGGTGGAGCTGATGGTAGTGGTGGGGGAGGCTCCTGCCTATCCCCTGCAGCCTCAGTTGGCTGCCCACTGGTGCTGCTGCTGCTGGTGGTGGTGCTGGTGGCAGAGCTGGTGGTGCTGCTGCTGGTGGTAGTGGTCAGGGGTAGGCTCCTGCCCATCCCCTGCAGCCTCGGACAGCTGGCCACCATGGTTAGTGGTGTGGGCTTTGACTGAGTCCCAGCACCAGGTCCCTTGTCCTTTCTGCCTGATGGTGCAGGACCCTTGCCCTTCCTGGCAGCACCTGGGGATGGCTCCTTGATCTTTTTGGCAGCAGCTAGAGATGGCTCCTTGCTCCTTTTGGCAGCAGCTGGGGATTGCTCCTTGCCCTTCCTTTCAGCAGCTGGGGATGACAACTTGCCCTTCCTTGCAGCAGATGTTGGTGGCTCCTTGCCCTTCCTAGCAGCACTTGGGGCAGACCCTTTCCATGTGGCACCCTGGTGCCCGGGATCCTTTCCCACCATGAGTCGCTGTTGACACTACTGGAGCGGGGACTGGGTGGCTGAGGTGCTTGCCTGGGTTTTAACCACCCTGGCCTGTTGTGAAGGACGGGGGGGAGGAGAGGTAAGGAAGAGGTCAACAGTGGAGAGGAAAAGCTTCTTAGGGACATTGGGGTGGGAAGAGGGAGAAGGTTTAAGAGTGGAGGAAGAGGGAGTGGTTGTAGAAGGTGTCTGTCTGCTGTGTTTGGGTGCAGATACATGGGCTGGATGCTGTTGTGATGTAGATGGCTGTTGGGTGTCTGAGTACTTGTGTTTGTGTACTTTGGGAAGAGGGGGCACAGACACAATGGGAGAGGACACAGGGGACATGTGCATGGATGTGGGGTTGTGACTGCCAGTGAGGTGTGTGCTCTGATAGGTGTGCTGGTGATGGTGGTAGTGGATGAGGATGTAGTGCATGCAGGTATGAGTGTAGACGCAACTGGGAGGGAGGTGAAGGACGAGGAGGAGGGGGACACAGTGGAGGCAGTGGATGTTGGTATGTCTGCATCTGGATGGTGTTTGTGTGAGTACCTGTGGGATGAAGTGTGGTGTCTGTGTTTGCCTGTGCCACTCTTGTGTGTTGTCCTCTGTGCATGCTCGTCTGCCTGTGTGCTTCGGATAGGTTGGAGTTGAGGGGAATGGGATTGGGTAGAGGAAGATGGGGGGGAGGGTGGAAACAGGGACAATGGCTGCCATCAGAGAAGAGGCCAGAGCCTGGATTGATCTCTGTTGGGCTGCCAAGCCAGTGTGAATGCCCTCCAGAAATGCATTGGACTGTTGCATTAGGGCTGCCAGCCCCTGGATGGCATTCACAATGGTTGACTGCCCTACAGGGATGGATTGCAGGAGATCAATAGCCTCCTCACTCAGGGTGTGAGGTGCCTGGGGCGAAGGAGATGCCCACCCTCCTGGGTGAGCGGGCACGGGCAACTCGCTGAGGGGCTGCTGGGAGGGGGGGTGCTGGTACAGGGGGTGGCGGCTGTACCTGTAGCTGGGGTGGGCACAGAAGTGTCCGCCACCCCCAGGGAGCTTCCATCGGAGGAGGTATACGTTTCAGAACTGTCCCCTCCAGTCTCCGCCGTGGAGCTCCCCTCACCCTCCGTCCCACTGGTACCATCACCGTCGGTGGACTCTGCCTCCTGGGTCCTGTGGGGTGCAGCTCCCTCTGTCACCGGTGCCTCTGCATAAGGACAGAGTGACAAAACAAAAAGGGGGGGAGGAGAGACAAAGGATACACTTGGTCAATTGCTGCACCAACACCACCGTTGGCGTACACAACACACTCACACACAGGGAACAGCCCTACGCACTAGGCAATGCACTACCAGTAACCTTGCAAGTCACCAGGGCATGGGGAGGGACATATACCACCAACTGCAGCATACCTAGCACCCACACAGCCCTGCCCAATAGTGGATGCCTACTAGCTAAGTAGGAGGAATTTCACATCAGAACCCTGCCCAACATGAGACCTACTCTGCAATGTCAGGCTTGGCCTATGGGCACCCACAGGCACACATCCCCCACCCGGATACCACCCCACCAGGCGTAAGTAGTAATGATGTGCACTGTAATCACCCCCTTGTTGCTGCTGTGATGCCCCAAAGTGCCCATCCAGCTCCGGATAGGCCACCACCAGCATGCGGGCCATCGGGGGGTCAGGGTTCAACGGGCACCCCTTCCTCATTGGGAGGCCATCCCCAACTGGGCCTCTTCCCTCTTCCATGCCCAGCGTCTCAGGTCCTCCCACTGTTTCCCACAGTGGGTGCTCCGCCTGCCGTAGACCCTCAGGGTCCGCACGTCCTTGGCGATGGCATGCCATATACCCTTCTTTTGAAGGGCGCTGACCTGTAGAGGAAATATACACAGGGAAAGGTATTAGTCAGACTGTCCTGCCTATTACACTCATGGCCCACCATATCCCTTCCTATCCTCTTGCACACAGACATGGCCCAGCATACATGCTGCATGCTGCCCAGGGCCCATCCACAACCACCTCCCCCTACACGAGGCCTTCACACACACCACTCCATGCATTCATGCCCCATGCATCGTGCTCACAGTGTACTCACCTGTTGGTCTGGAGACCCATACAGCAGTCTGTACTGGGGTAGGACCCCATTCACCAGTCTCTCCAACTCAGCCGAGGTGAAGGCAGGGGGCGTTTCCCCAGTCACATGAGCTATGGTAGGTTCCAGACACAGATCACAGCAGCACATGCAGTGTAGGTCCTCTCCTGTTGAAGGTCAGGTAGCAAGTGAGTGAACAGTTAGAAAATGGCGATGAAGTCCGTGGAGGTCCATACCGTCACCGCCGGCGTACATCACCATTGGCCACTGTACCCCATAGGGCCTAATTATAACCAATGAGGAGTTGCACAGCAGTTCCCAACCACCTCCCGCAACGGCGCACACCGTCAGCAGAATTACCTCACTTCCACCTGTCCCTCCATACAGGAGAGGCAGATGCCATTTCAGGAGCGGGAGGCAGGCCATGAATCCTAACTGCATCACACTTCACAATTACACATTCTGGACATATGCCACAAATACATTTTAAAAATCACATCATGCATTGAACTGTAGTCGTTACAATGTACAGATTATGACCGGCTCCTCACTGTTTTGCCCCATAGATTGCAACCGCTGCAGATGAATAGGACATGGAGACATCCCCCCGTGTACAGGTTCCTGGTGGACTTGGCAACAATGGAGGACAGGCACATCACCCCACCTACAGACTTGACAGGGCCACAATCACAGAACTGTGTGCCCAATTGGAGCCTGACCTCATATCTGCTATCCGTCACCCCACTGGGACCCCCCTCTTGTGCAAGTGCTATCAGTGCTCCATTTCTTGGCAACTGGTTCTTTCTAAGTGACAGTGGGCTTGGCAGCAGGAATGTCACAGCCAATGTTCTCAATAGTGCTGACCAGAGTGTTGTCTGCCCTGATTAAAAACATGTGGAGCTACATCGTTTTCCCCCAGGTGAAGGATTTGGCCACAGTGAAGGCTGACTTCTATGCCATGGGGCATATCCCCAACATTATTGGGGCTACTGATGGAACACATATTGCATTTGTCCCCCCGAGGGGTCTTCAGAAATCGAAAAAGTCTTCACTCGATGAATGTGTAGATGGTGTGTTTGGCGGACCAGTACATCTCCCATGTCAATGCTAAATATCCAGGCTCGGTGCATGATGCCTTTATCCTGAGGAATAGCAGCATCCCAAATGTGATGGCCCAACTCCAGAGGCACAGGGTGTGGCTAATAGGTGAGCCCTGGTTCCCACCCAGTGGATGTTGGTGTATGGGTATGGTGTGGGCCATAAGGGTTAGTGTGTGGCTAGCAGTTGTCCCTCGATATTTTGCAGGTGACTCTGGTTATCCCAACCTCTCATAGCTACTGACCCCTGTGAGGAATCCCAGTACAAGGGCAGAGGAACGTTACAATGAGGCACATGGGCGAACAAGAAGGATAATTGAACGTACATTTGGACTCCTGAAGGCCAGGTTTCAGTGCCTCCATCTAAAAGGTGGATTCCTGTTCTACTCACTCAAGAAGGTCTGCCAGATCATCGTGGCATGCTATTGCACAACCTTGCCTTGAGACGCCATGTGCCTTTTCTGCAGAAGGAGGAGGCTGGAGATGGCCGTGTGGCAGCAGTGGACCCTGTGGACAGTGAAGATGAGGAGGCACAGGATGAGGATGAAGACAACAGAAGTGCACTGATTCGTCAATACTTCCAATGTCACACAGGTAAGACAGTGTAACTTCACATTTCATTGACAGTTTAATGTTTGACATTGTAACTGGCAGGCTGTGATTTCCTACTTCTATGCCAAATCACTCTACCTTTTGGCATCTCTTTTTGCAGATGTTGATGCCCCACTATCGCTCCTGGTGTATTCACTGCAGCCAACTACAGGTCTTTCCTATGTAAACATTACTGTACAGTTGAATTGCAATGTTTAAACCTTGTTACACGAATACATACTTAAATCATTTCACAAACTCCTGTTGGTCCTGCGGCGGGGCCTCCTGTCCACTAGCGGCAGTGGAGGTGGAGGGCTATTCAGTAGTTTGGCTAGTGGCAAGGGCACACTGGTGTGACACTGCCTCCCTCATACTGTTGGCCATGTCTGCCAGCATCCCTGCAATGGAGACCAGGGTGGTGTTCATGGACTTCAAGTCCTCCCTGATCCCCAGGGTCTGTCCCTCTTGCAGCCGCATGTTCTCCTGCAACTTGATCTGGCCCAGCATATCCTGGGACTGTTGGTGTGCTCCCAGGATAGCAGTGAGTGCCTCCTGGAGAGTCGGTTCCCTGGGCCTGTCCGCCCCATGGCACACAGCAGTCCTCCCAGTTTCCCTGTTGTCCTGTGCCTCTGTCCCCTGAACTGTGTGCCCACTGCCACTAACCCCAGGTCCCTGATTGTCCTGGGTTTGTGTTGTGCCCTGGGGTTCCTGTAGTGGTGGACACACTGCTGATTGATGTGTCCTGGGGACAAAGGTATGGGTACACTGGGTGGATGCTATGGTGCTGTTTCCTGAGGGGGGAGGCTCTGTGGTGGTCTGAGACTGTGGCTGGGTAACCAACTGTCTGGAGGTCCCTGATGGGCCAGGTTGGTCATCCAGATCCGGGTGACCAGAGGTGCTGTCATCACTGTGGGCCTCTTCTGTGGGGGACTGGATGTTGCTGGCACCTCTTCTCCGGTGACATTGGCTGGGATACATGTGGGGATGTAAATGCAGTGTTATTGTTTCTGTGTGTGACATATTGTGCATGGGTGGGTTGCCCTCTGTGGTTGTTATTGCCCTGGCAGCTTTGCCTTTTGTGAGTTGTTATTTGGGGGGGTATCTGATTGGCTCTGGTGTGCATGCTTTAGTGATAGGTGTCCATGCAGGGCTGTGAGTGGTGTCCATGCATTATTGGTGCATACTGGGCTTTGCATTGGGATGAATGGGTTGTGATGGTGGGGTGTGTGGGAGGTGGTGGAGTGATGGGAGTGAAGGTGGGGTTGTGGTATGTGATGGCATGCAGGTAGGGGGGTATAGTAGTAAAGAGTTGACTTACCAGAGTCCAGTCCTCCTCCCACTCTGGCTAGGCCCTCAGGATGCATGATTGCCAAGACTTGCTCCTCCCATGTTGTTAGTTGTAGGGGAGGATGAGATGGGGGTCCACCGCCAGTCCTCTGTACAGCGAGCTGGTGTCTTGCTGCAAAGGAACGCACCTTCCCCCGTAGGTCATTCCACCTCTTCCTGATGTCATCCCTAGTTTTTGGGTGCTGTCCCACGGCGTTGACCCTGTCCACGATCCTCAGCCATAGATCCATCTTCCTAGCAATGGATATCTGCTGCACCTGTGATCCAAATAGCTGTGGCTCTACCCAGATGATTCATCCACCATGACCCATAGCTCCTCCTCAGAGAATGGGGGGTGTTGTTGTGGTGCCATGGATGTAGTGTGAGTGCTGTGGGTGAGGGTGTGTAGGGTGATGTGTTGGGGTGTGGGTTGTAAAGTGTGTGGGTGGTGTATAGGTGATGGTGGTATGTGGCTCTGGTTGTGTGAGTGCTCTTGCTGTCTCTCACTGTTGGCAATTGTTTGTAGTCATAAGGGGTTGTGGGTAATGTGGGTGTGTGTTTTATATTGGTGTGGGTGTGTGTAGTGGTGTCAGGTGTGTGTAGTTTGAATTGACCAATGTGGTGTTGTTTTGTTTGAGTTTTTTTTTTTTTAGCGCAGCGGTATGTACCACCAATGGTTTACACATTGAATGTCCGCCGTGTTGATTTGTGTGTCATAATGTTGTGGGCGTTGCTCTATTGGCGTAAAGGTGTGGGTTTTGCTACCGTCAGTTTATCACTGATCTTTGGGCTGGAAGACTTGTGTGTAGTGACAGATTGGTATGTGTGTGTCATAATATGGTAAGCGGATATCCGCCGCCACCGCGGTATGTTGGCGGCAGTCAGCGTGGCAGTAAGTGGCATTTACCGCCAAAGTTATAATGAGCGCCATAGTCTGCAGCTATGGGTGAGTACTCCTCACACAAACACTGTTAGGCCTGTCAGCTCTTGACAGGGTTTCCCTAGTCTTTTTGCATCTGATCTCCTGGTTTTGATCCTGTGCTGAATTACATTTTTGCTGGCCTTAGGACTCTTGGCACCTTACCGCTGCTGACCAATGCTAAAGTGCAAGTGCTCCATGTCTAAATTGTAGTGGTTGTTGTTCTGTCAATGACTGACCTATCTGATTTACTATTAAGGCCCTAGTAAGGTGCACTATGGCCCTCATTCTGACCCTGGCGGTCGGTGATAAAGCGGAGGCCAACCCGCCAACAGGCCGGCGGTCCAAAATATGCAATTCTGACCCTGGCGGGACCCTGGCGGGAACCGCCAACTCAGCCCGCCGCATTAACACTCCGCCCGCCACGGCGGAACAAACAAACAACAGCCAGGCGGCAGACAATGTACCGCCCACCCTATCACGACCCACCAATCCGCCACCTTTTCCGGGGCGGGAGCACCGCCGATAAAAACACGGCGGAAACAGACTACGAACGGGAAAACGCTCACCTCCACATACACCACGCGAGATTCCGGCAGTATGGAACCCGAGTTGCAGGTCATCCCCGCACTCCTATACCTGCTCCTGTACCAGGAGCACGCCCGGCGGCGCGGAAGACATCGGTGAGTACTGCACCTACGACACAGGGGAGGGCAAAGATTACCGGCACACACCCACCCACCCACACCCACTACAACACACACATCAATGCATTCCCACAGATCACTGTCACAACCCACAAACCCCCCCCTTCCGAAATTATGCAAAGACCAAAAGAAGAGATCTCAAACGTGCAGATATATTGAAAAATGGACAGCAGTAATCCAAATAAATAAATAAACCATGTACAAAATATATACTTCTACTAAATGTAGTCCAACCACTGTCCGTGGACCACAGGGGTCCTGAGCAAAGGGGCAAGGCCCAGTCCCACGACAAGAACTCCACGGAGAGAACACTGCAGGGGCATCAGAAAGAAAAAATGACAGGCACCTCAGGGGGAAGGGAAGGGGGGGCACCTCAGCCACTTGAGTACACGACGCCAGATCCACGAGGGGACTCCATGACCACTGGCCCTTCCTGGGGAGAGCAAAGCCACAGTCCAAACAGTCCATACAGTGGGTGGCCTGCCCACTGGGCCATCCTGGGGAGAGCAAAGCCACAGTCCATACAGTCCATACAGTGGGTGGCCTGCCCACTGGGCCATCCTGGGGAGAGCAAAGCCACAGTCCATACAGTTCATACAGTGGGTGGCCTGCCCACTGGGCCATCCTGGGGAGAGCAAAGCCACAGTCCATACAGTCCATACAGTGGGTGGCCTGCCCACTGGGCCATCCTGGGGAGAGCAAAGCCACAGTCCAAGCAGTCCATAACAGACTCCACTGCCACTGGAGGAGGCATGTTGGCCAGAGGACATCCTGCAGCCCTGCCCGAGACAGATCCTGCCCTGCCACGTCTGCCAAAGGGCCAGCGGTTCCTGCCTTGAAGGGCCCAGTTCAGCGGTTCTTGCCTTGAAGGGCCCAGTTCAGCGGTTCTTGAGACGGCGGGCCCCAGCGGAGCGGTGCTGGAGACGGCGGGGCCCAGTTCAGCGGTTCTTGCCTTGAAGGGCCCAGTTCAGCGGTTCTTGCCGTGAAGGGCCCAGTTCAGCGGTTCTTGAGACGGCGGGCCCCAGCGGAGCGGTGCTGGAGACGGCGGGGCCCTGTTCAGCGGTTCTTGCCTTGAAGGGCCCAGTTCAGCGGTTCTTGAGACGGCGGGCCCCAGCGGAGCGGTGCTGGAGACGGCGGGGCCCAGTTCAGCGGTTCTTGCCTTGAAGGGCCCAGTTCAGCGGTTCTTGATACAGCGGGCCCCAGCGGAGCGGTGCTGGAGACGGCGGGGCCCAGTTCAGCGGTTCTTGCCGTGAAGGGCCCAGTTCAGCGGTTCTTGAGACGGCGGGCCCCAGCGGAGCGGTGCTGGAGACGGCGGGGCCCTGTTCAGCGGTTCTTGCCTTGAAGGGCCCAGTTCAGCGGTTCTTGAGACGGCGGGCCCCAGCGGAGCGGTGCTGGAGACGGCGGGGCCCAGTTCAGCGGTTCTTGCCTTGAAGGGCCCAGTTCAGCGGTTCTTGCCGTGAAGGGCCCAGTTCAGCGGTTCTTGAGACGGCAGGCCCCAGCGGAGCGGTGCTGGAGACGGCGGGGCCCTGTTCAGCGGTTCTTGCCTTGAAGGGCCCAGTTCAGCGGTTCTTGAGACGGCGGGCCCCAGCAGAGCGGTGCTGGAGACGGCGGGCCCAGTTCAGCGGTTCTTGCCTTGAAGGGCCCAGTTCAGCGGTTCTTGAGACGGCGGGCCCCAGCGGAGCGGTGCTGGAGACGGCGGGGCCCAGTTCAGCGGTTCTTGCCTTGAAGGGCCCAGTTCAGCGGTTCTTGCCTTGAAGGGCCCAGTTCAGCGGTTCTTGAGACGGCGGGCCCCAGCGGAGCGGTGCTGGAGACGGCGGGGCCCAGTTCAGCGGTTCTTGCCTTGAAGGGCCCTGTTCAGCGGTTCTTGCCTTGAAGGGCCCAGTTCAGCGGTTCTTGAGACGGCGGGCCCCAGCGGAGCGGTGCTGGAGACGGCGGCCATTCTATGGCCAACTGCTCATTGCCTGGTGGTGCCCTCCTGGGCAGCGGGGATGGTGCTCCTTAAATGCCCACCTGGGCTGTGGGTGGTGGGGCCCTCCTGGCCAGCTGGGCTGGGTCCTCCCTGGGCAGCGGCTATGGGGGTGGTGGGCTCTCCCGGGGCAGCTGTGCCGGTTCCTCCCGGGGCAGCGGCTATGGGGGTTGCAGGCTCCTCCTGGGCAGCTGCGACGGGTCCTCCATGGGCAGCAGGCCTGCTGCCTGACTTCTCCGCCTTGCTGCCCTTGCCCTCCTTAGTTGGGAGTCTGTGGCCCTTTCCTCCCTTTGGAGTTGTGGCTGTTGACGGTGGCTGGCTAGTGTCCTGGGGGGATATCGAATCCGGGCTCCGGCGGCGGTCCTTCCGCCTTCTGCTCCTCTTCCCAGGGGGTGGGCTGGCTGTCCCCTTGCTGCTGGGCGAAGATCCAGACCTGCGGGCTGGTGGGCTCCAATACCCCTGCACCCTTGTCAAGGGGGCTGCAGGGCTGGTGGTGGCTGAGGTGCTCTTTTTACCCCGACGAGAAGGAGGGGGGGGCTCAGGGTCAGGAAAGAAGGTAGCAGTAGAGAGATAGATTTTCTTGGGACAATGGAGAGTGGAAGGTACAGTGGGTATGGGAGTGGAGGGAGAGGATGTGGTTGTAGGCGAGACAAGTTTGCTGTCTTTGGGTGCAGGTGCAGGAGCGGGAGGCTGTCGTGAGGTGGATGGCTGTTGGGTGGGTGGCTGCGTTTGTGTGGTGTGGAAGAGGGGGTGACAGACACAGTGGGAGAGGACACAGGGGACGTGTAAATGGCAGTGGGGGTGGTGACTGCACGTGTGCGGACTGGAGTGGAGGGTATGCTGGTGATGGAAACACTGGCTGATGGTGAGGTGAATGAAGGTGTGAGTGTAGACGTCACAGGGAGGGAGGAGGGAGACGAGGAGGTGGGGGTCACAGAGGTGGTAGTGACTGTTGGCATGTCTGCATCGGAATGTTGCTTGTGTGAATGTCTGCGTGATCTGTGGTGCTTATGTTTGGATGAGCTGCTCTTGGGTGTTGAGGTGTGTGCAGGCTGGTCTGATGGTGTGGGTGGGACAGGCAGAGGAACAGGAGACTGGGAGGAGGGAGTTAGTAGAGGGAGGCAGGAGACAGGGACAATGGCTGCCGTCAGTGCTGAGGCCAGAGCCTGGAACGATCGCTGATGGGCAGCCTGACCCGAATGAATGCCCTCCAGGTACGCATTGCTGCGATGAACCTCCCTCTCCACCCCCTGGATGGCATTCAAAAGGGTAGTCTGCCCAACAATGAGCGTTCGGAGGAGGTCAATGACCTCCTCACTGAGGGCAGCGGGGGTAACAGGGGCAGGGCCTGAGGTGCCTGGGGCGAAGGAGATGCCCGGCTTCCTGGCAGAGCGGGCACGGGGCGAACGCTGAGGGGCTGCTGGGAGGGCGGAGATGGTGCGCTGGGTGGCGGCTGTACCTGTAATGGCGGGGGGCACGGATGGTGCCACCCCCGCAAGGGAGCTCCCTTCCGAGGACGTGTCCGTGTCGCTGCAGGGTCCAGTCGTCCCCGTCGTGGAGCTCCCCTCGCCCTCCGTCTCACTGGTCCAGTCAGACTCTGTGGCATGGCCCTCCTGGGCCATGTGAGATGCAGCTCCCTCCTGCCCCGATGCCACTTCTCCTCCGCCTGATGATGCTGATGCACACAAGCACAGAAGGACAAACAAAAAGGGGGGGGGGGAGAGAGAAATAAAGAGATTTTGAGTACATGGATCACCGGTACAGTTAGCGGACATGACAGACACAGATGCCCCCTGCACTAAGTTGCGCACTTGGGGTCCACTACGCATTCCGTGGAACATGCCCTACACGCCTAGAGTTGACAACTGCACCCATGGATGACACGGCCCAGGGATGGCTGCACTGACACACTACTGAGGGTGGTGGCTGGGGACACAGGGGCTTACGGGGGTGCCCAGCCTACAGATATCGCCCTGGCCTAGGGGGACCCACAGCCCTCCTCCCCCACCCAGACACCTCCACTGCGCGACAACAGAGTAGATGATGCTTGTACTCACCCCCTTGTGTCTGCTGTGCTGCCCTCACGCGCCAATCCAAATCAGGGTAGGCCACCGCCAGGATCCGGAACATCAGGGGGGTCAGTTGACGGCAGGCACCCCGCCTACGTTGGGAGGCCATCCCCAGCAGAGACTCGGCGGTCTTCTTGGTCCCGCGGCGGATGTCCTCCCACCTCTTGCGGCAGTGGGTGCCCCGTCGATGGTGGACCCCCAGGGTCCGGACTTCCTTGGCGATGGCACGCCAAATCCCGATCTTCTCATGGGCGCGGACCTATGTGACACGTACAGGGAGGGAGAAATACCACGTTCAAGTTTGTCTGCATTATCGTTGCCAGTGGCCCAACGCCCCCCATCCCCGCCAGGCCCCCCGCCAGGCCCCCCGCCAGGCCCAACATGCCCCCCATCCCCGCCAGGCCCCCCGCCAGGCCCCCAAGCCAGCCAGTGGCCCCAAATCCATATTGAATCAAACTCACTTGTTGGTCTGGAGGACCGTAGAGTAGCGCATACTGGGGGAGGACCCCATCCACAAGTTTCTCCAACTCCTCTCCAGTGAAGGCAGGGGCCCTTTCCCCAGTCGCAGCAGCCATTGTCCCTTCCAGACCGAGGTCACAGCAACACTTGCAGTATAGGTCCTCTCCTGTGAAAGTTCAAGTCGCAAGTGGATAAGTAGATTGGAAATGGCGGTCACGTCCGCGGCGGTGCGTACCGCGGCGGTGCGTACCGCCACCGCCGGCGCCCTTCGCCATTGGCTCCTGAAACCCATAGGCTTCAATGTTAACCAATGCGGCTTCGCGCCGCGGTCTTCGCCCGCCGACCGCCGCGGTGTGCCACGCCAGCGCATTGACCTCACATCCCATTGTCACACTTCACAGGTCAGGCAGCCGCCATTTCGAGGGTCCACATGGCTCAATTTCAACTGCGTCACACAGGCCTAGGCCTTGCATAGCCACTCAGACACGCCATTCACTGCATAGAGAATCGTTTACTGTGCAAGCTGTGAGTACGTACCTGTGGGTTGCTTGACTCTGTGCTCCATGTTGTCCTTCCTAGGCACCGTCCGCTGGGTTTGGCGAGGAGACGGATCGATCCTCGCGTGTACCGACCGCTGGTGGACCTGTTGACAATGGAAGAACGCCACATTATCCTGACCTACCGGCTTGACCGTGCCACTATACAAGAACTGTGTGCCCAGCTGGAGCCCGACCTGATGTCCCCCATCTGCCAACCCACAGGGATTCCCCCTCTGGTGCAGGTCCTTTCAGTACTCCATTTCCTGGCAAGTGGGTCATTTCAGACAACAGTGGGAATTGCTTCTGGGATGTCTCAGCCCATGTTTTCGAAGGTGTTATCCAGAGTGTTGTCTTCCCTGATGAAATACGTGAGGAGCTACATCATTTTCCCTGAGGTGGGCGAATTGGCTACAGTGAAGGGTGATTTCTACGCCCTTGGACATATTCCCAACGTCATTGGTGCCATTGATGGGACCCATGTGGCTTTGGTTCCCCCAAGAGACAGGGAGCAGGTGTACAGGAACAGAAAAAGTTACCATTCCATGAACATCCAGGTGGTGTGTTTGGCTGACCAGTACATCTCACATGTAAATGCCAAGTTCCCTGGGTCAGTGCATGACGCCTTCATCCTGAGGAATAGCAGCATCCCTTACGTGATGGAGCAGCTAGAGAGACACCGTGTATGGCTATTGGGGGACTCTGGGTACCCCAACCTGTCGTGGCTACTGACCCCAGTAAGGAATCCCCGGACCAGGGCAGAGGAACGGTACAATGAGGCCCATGGGCGTACTAGGAGGGTGATCGAACGCACCTTTGGCCTCCTAAAGGCCAGGTTTAGGTGCCTGCATATGACAGGTGGATCCCTAATGTACTCACCTAAGAAGGTGTGTCACATCATCGTGGCCTGCTGCATGCTTCACAACCTGGCTTTGCGCCGCCAGGTGCCTTTCCTGCAGGAGGATGGTCGAGACGGTGGTGTTGTGGCAGCTGTGGAACCTGTGGAGAGTGACGAGGAGGAAGACGACGGGGCTGAAACAGACAACAGGGACAGAATCATTGAACAGTACTTCCAATAGGACACAGGTAACAATTCAAACATAATTTAGTGAATGTGAACTACTCTCCTGCATCTCTGCTGCCTGTCTATTTGCCCCAGTGTATGATGACTGAGTTGTGGCTTTTCCCTCCCTATTTCAGATCTGGGGTCCCCACTACGAGTCCTGTGCTTCGTTTCCCCATGGACTACAGCTTTGTGGCAGCTGTTTGTTGACTTCACTATGTACAAGGACATATTTGCAATGTCATGTCAATTACAATATTTTGAAATCACAGCCAGACTCCAGATAGTTTTGTGCTAAATGGGTGTTTATTTAAGTGCTCAAAATGGGATGGGTGGTTTCAAGTGGGTGGGGGCTATGGTGAAGGAATGTCCATGGCAGAGTCCAGAGTAACAGTCACACAGGTGCATTGTCCAGAGGCCTGTGGAGAGATGGAGCATGGGCAGTTCAAGGATGGACAGGGTGACAATGTGGGACAGTGGGATGACATCAGGTGGTATCCTTTGCTGGCGGGGGTCTTGACATCCTACTCTGTCTTCTTGCGAGATCTCAGGGCCCTCTTGCGGGGTGGTTCTTCTCCTGCAGGAAGTGGGGGTCTGGTGGGCTGCTGTTGTGCGGGGGCCTCCTGACCACTAGCGCCGGCAGAGGTGGTTGGCTGTTCTTGGTCCAGGCTAGTGGCAGGGGCCCTTTGTTGGTGTTGAGTGTCCGTCCTGGTGTTGATGAGGTCCTGCAGCAGCCCGACCATGGTAACCAGGGTGGAGGTGAGGGCTCTGATGTCCTCCCTGTACCCCCGATAGTGTTCCTCCTGCAGTACCTGGATCTCCTGGAACCGGGCCAGTACCGTCGCCATCGTCTCCTGGGAGCGGTTGTATGCTCCCATGATGGTGGTGAGGGCCTCGTGGAGAGTGGGTTCCCTGGGCCCGTCCCCCCCCTGTCGCACAGCTGCCCTCCGAGTTGCCCTGTTTCCCTGGGCCTCTGCCCCCTGGCCGGTGTGCCCACTACCACTGCCCCCAGGTCCCTGTTGTTGTTGGGGTGGTGGGTTATCCTGGGTGCCCTGTAGTGGTAGACACACCGCAGATTGACGCGCCCTGGAGACAGAGGCATGGGCCCGCTGGGTGGGAGCTGTGCTGGTGTTCCCAGAGGGGTTTGGGTCTGTGGTGGCCTGTGGCTGTCTGAGGGGAACCGACTGTCCAGAGGTCCCCGATGGTCCGGGCTTGTCATCGGTGTCCAGGTCGACAGAGCTGCTGTCATCGCTGACGGCCTCTTGGGTGGGGGGTGTGGAGAATTCTGGGCCCTCCGTGGCGGTGTGTTGGCGGTCGGGTCCTGCAGGGGTATAGAGGTATGGTTATAGTTTCAATGTGTGGCATATGGGTGTATCTGTGGGTTCCCGTGTCCCCAAGTGCTGGCATTCGTGTGTGGGGGCTTTGGTGAGGGTGGCTTGTGAGGGGGATGTGTATATGCATTGGGCATGCTTTGGTGATGGGTGTCCATGCTTAGTGGACGCATGCAGGCCTAGGTTTTGGGATGTGTGGGTTGTGATGGTGAGACATTGGCAGGGAATAGGTGTGCTGGGGGTGGGGGTGAGGATGGTGGTGGGGGTGAGGATGGTGGTGGGGGTGAGGGTGAGGGTGGGGGTGAGGGTGGGGTTCGAGGATGGGGGTGAGGGTTGGGGTATGATTTGGCATGCAGGTGGGGGGGAAGCAGTAGTGAAGCTTCAACTTACCAGTGTCCATTCCTCCGCCGACTCCTGCGAGGCCGTCAGGATGCAGGATGTTCAAGACTTCCTCCTCCCATGTTGTAAATTGTGGGGGTTGAGGTGGGGGTCCTCCGCCAGTCTTCTGCACGGCGATGTTGTGCCGGGATACCATGGAACGCACCTTCCCCCGTAGGTCGTTCCATCGCTTCCTGATGTCTTCCCGATTTCTGGGGTGCTGTCCCACAGCGTTGACCCTGTCGACAATCCTCTGCCATAGCTCCGTCCTCCGGGCAATGCTGGTGTATTGGACCTGTGTGCCGAAGAGCTGGGGCTCTACCCGAACGATTTCCTCCACCATGACCCTGAGTTCTTCGTCTGAGAAGCGGGGCTGTCTTTGGGGTGCCATGGAGTGGTGTGTATGATGTGTGGGGTGGAGTATGTGTAGTTAAGTGTGTTGAGTGTGGTGGTGTGTGTTGTTTTGTGTGTGGATATTGTGTGGGTGATGGTGTAGTGTGCCTCTGTGTGATGGTATTCTGTGTTCGATGATGTGTCTCTCGGTGCTTCTTTCTGAATTTTTGGTCGTAGGGGTTTGTGGGTGATGTGGGTGTGTGTTTTATATTGTATTGTGTGTGTGGGAGTGGTGTGTGTATGTGTATCAGGTGTGTGGAATTCAAATCGGCCAATGTGGCTGAGTTTTGTTCGTTTGTGTGTATTCTGACCGCGGCGGTGTGTACCGCCAATGGAAAACCGCGTTTGAATGACCGCCGCGTGGATTCGTGGGTCGTAATGGCATGGGCGTATTTCTGTTGGCGTGACGGTGGAGGTTTGGTCACCTCCACTTTTCCGCCGACCGCTGGTCTGGCGGTCTGTTGTGGCTGTCGGACTTTCGGAGGTTTGGCTGCTGCGGGTCAGAATGACCGTGGCGGGTTACCGCGACCGCAGCGGAATTATGGAGGATTTCTGACCGGCGGTGGGCGCCTTTTACCGCCGAGGTCAGAATGACCACCTATGTGTGCCCAGGGCCTGTAAGTCAAATGCTACTAGTGGGCCTTCAGCACTGATTGTGCCAACCACTGGAGTAGACATATAAACTTGTCTCAGACCTGCCACTGCAGTATCTGTGTGTGCAGTTTTAAATGGCCTTGTTGACCTGCAAAGTGCACCCACTTGCAAGGCACAAGCCTTCCCTTTTACTACATGTATGCCATCCCTAAGGTAGCCCCAGGCAGCCCTATGGGCAGGGTGCAGTGTATTTAAAAGGTAGGACATGAACTGGTATGTTTTACATGTCCCGATAGTGAAATAATGCTAAATTCAGTTTTCGCTATTGCAAGGCCTACTTCTCACATAGGGTAACATGGGGATTGCCTTGAAATAGCTGTTAAGTGTAATTTCTCATTGGGAGCAGATCGACATTTTTGAGTATGGGGTCTCTGAACTCACAATTTCAAAACAAATCCTTTGGTGAAGTTGGTTTTAGAATTGTAGGTTTGACAATGCCACTTTTAGAAAGTGGGCATTTTCTTGCTTAACCTTTCCATGCCTCTGCATGTCTATGGAGTACACTCCTGGGCCAGGATGACAGTTGGGCTGTTTGTGCATTCACTCTAGACAATCACACAAAGGGAGCTGAGGTGTGCCCTGCATATTATGATGGCCTGTCACCAGGCTGATGGGTCTTACTGAGCTAGAGTGGTGGGAGGAGCTGGCACTTACACCTGGATATGGCTGCACCTGTCCCCACACAAAGCAGTCTCCAACCCCCTGGAGTGTGTCTGGGGCCAGGGCAGGGAAAGGCAGGGTCTTGTGCACTAAGAAGACTTCTCTTTGAAGTTTGCCTTCTTCAAAGACAGAAATTAGTATAAGTACTGGACCTCTGACATCACATAGTTAGAACACTTCTGGACTGAGGACATTCTGCCAGGAAGAAGAGCTGGATACTGTAGGAGGGACTGCCACTCTGCCTGTTGCTTTGTTGTGCTGGCCTGCTGCTTGCTGCTTCAGTTCTGAGAGTGAAAGGACTGGGCTTGGCTATCAACATTCTGCTTTCCAAGATTCTCCAAAGCTTGAACTGAGCTTGCCTCTTGTTAAGAAGTCCCAGGGACATCAAAGACTTCATCTACTAATGCCTGGGCTCTTGTGCTGGCCTGCTGCTTGCTGCTTCTGTCCTGGGAGTGAAAGGACTGGACGTTGCTTTCTACAGCCTGCTTTCCAAGGTTCTCCAATGGCTTGTACTGAGCTTGCTTCCTGTTAAGATGTCTCAGGGACATTAAAGAGTTAGGCCCTCATTACAACATTGGCGGTAAATGCCGCTTACTGCCATGCTGACGGGCGCCAACATACCGTGACCACGGGGGTATACCGCTACGGGCATTATGACCCACACAGTGAATTCCGCCACAATACAGACACCCACATAAGTCCGCCAGCCCAAAGGTCAGTGATAAACTGGTGGTACCAAAACCCACACCGTTACGCCAACAGAAATACACCCACAGCATCGTGACCCACAAATCACCGCAGCAGTCATTCAAACGCGGTAAACCATTGGCGGTACAAACCGCTGCGCTCAAACACACACACTTAAACAAAACTACTCCGCATTTGACAATTCAAACTACACACAACTGACACACATACACACACCACGCCCACACATCCAATCCAATATAAAACACACACTCACAATACCCACAACCCCTTACAACAAAAATAAATATTGCAACTGAGAGAGAGACAAGCCAGGAGCACCCACTGAATCTGAGCCACATAACACCATCACTCATACACCATCCAAGATGGAGCTATGGCGGAGAGTCATGGACAGGGTCAACGCCGTGGGACAGCACCCCAGAACAAGGGATGATATCAGGAAGAGGTGGACCGACCTACGGGGGAAGGTGTGTTCCGTGGTTGCAAGACACCAGGTAGCTGTACAGAGGACTGGCGGTGGACCCCGCCTCCTCCCCCATAACTAACAACATAGGAGGAGCAAGTCTTGGTGATCATGCATCCTAAGGGCCTGGCAGGAGTAGGAGGAGGACTGGACTCTGGTAAGTCAAATCTTTACTACTCCCCCCACCTGCATGCCATCAAAAACTCCTACCCCTACTCTCACCCCCATCACTCCAACACCTCACATATACCCCACCATCACAACCCACCCATCCCAATACCAAGCCCTGCATGCAACACCAATGCATGGACCCCCATCACAGACCTGCATGGACACCCATCACCACAGCATGCACACTAGTGACAATCACTCAGCCAAACCAAGCACAACTCACACACGCCAAAGCTGCCTTGCTAATAACAACAATAGAGGGAAACATATCCATGCTCAAGATGGCATGCGCAGATACAATAACAATGCATTTACATCCCCACATGACCCCCACTCAACGTCACCGGAGAGGAGGTGCCAGCCACATCCAGTCCCCCCACAGAAAAGGCCCACAGTGATGAGAGCAGTTCTCCACGCCTGGATCACGATGACCAACCTGGCCAGTCGACCTCTGGACAGTCGGTGACCCTGCCACAGTCCCACACCACCACAAAGCCTCCCCTCTCAGGAAACAGCAGCACAGCACCCACCCAGTGGGCCCATACCTCTGTCCCTAGGACACATCAATCAGCAGTGTGTCCACCACTACAGGGACCCAGACAACCCTACAAACACAGGACGATCAGGGACCTGGGGTCAGTGGCAGTGGGCACACGGTTCAGGGGACAGAGGCACAGGACAACAGGGAAGCTGGGAGGACTGCTGTGCGACAGAGGGAGGATAGGCCCAGGGACCCCACTCTCCACAAGGCACTTGCTGGGATCCTGGGAGCATACCACCATTCCCAGGAGACCATGGGCATGATACTGTACAAGTTGCAGGAGTCCCAGCGGCTGCAGGAGGGACAGTACCTGGGGATCAGTGAGGACCTGAAAGACATATACACCACCCTTGCAGGGGTGCTGGCAGACATGGCCAACACCATGAGGGAGGCAGTGGCACACCAATGGGCCCCTGACACTAGCCACACTGATGAACAGCCCTCCACCTCCGCCGGCGCTAGTGGACAGGAGGCCCCACCATAGGAACAACAGGCCACCAGCACCCCACCCCCTGCAGAAGGAGAACCACCCCGCAAACGGTCCCTACGATCCAGGCAGAAGCCAGAGAACATTGCAAAGACCCCCGCCAGGAAATAAGACTCTCCTGATTGTCACCCTTCTGTCCCACTCTGTCACCCTGTTCACTTTGAACTGCCATTGCTCCCCCTCCTATGCCCCCTTGGACAATGCACCTGTGTTACAAATAGACTGGACTCTAACCTGGACTTTCCTCCATCAGCAGCCAAGACCATTGCAATACCCCTTCACTTAATAGCATCTAAATAAACACTCGTTGAACAAATTCAAGTATGGAGTCTGTGGATTATATGACAAATGTATTAGTTTCACAAACTGTAAACATTGCATTTCTAATCAACTGTAATATTAACATAGGTATAACATGTAGTGGGCAGCAGTAAACACACCAGGAGCCAGAGTGGGGCACAGAGATCTGAAAATAGAGATGCCAAAGGGTACAGTAAGTGGCCATAGAAATAGGGAAATCAGGCTGCCATGTTCAATGTCAAACACAAAACTGCAATAGAAGGTGAAGTTACGGTGTCTTACCTGTGTGTCACTGGAAGTACTGTTGAATGGGTGTACTTCTGTTGTCCACATCTTCTTCCTCTGCCTCCTCTTCGTCACTGTCCACAGGCTCCACCGCTGCCACACAACCATCTCCAGGCTCATCCTCCTGCAGAAAAGGCACCTGGCGTCTCAAGGCCAGGTTGTGCAACATGCAACGATGATCTGGCACACCTTCTTGGGTGAATAGTACAGGGATCCACCTGTCAGATGGAGGCCCCGGAATCTGGCCTTCAGGAAGCCAAAGGTTCTCTCAATGATCTCCCTGTTCACCCATGTGCCTCATTGTAATGTGCCTCTGCCCTTGTCCTGGCATTCCTCACTGGGGTCAGTAGCCATGATAGGCTGGGGTAACCAGAGTCTCCTGTAAATATCGAGGGATACCTGTTAGCCACACACTCACCCTTAGGGCCAAACCCACATCCATATACCTACATCAACTGGGTGGGGACCATGGGTTCACCTATTAGCCACACCCGGTGCCTCTGGAGTTGAGACATCACATATGGAATGCTGCTATTCCTCAAGATAAAGGCATCATGCACAGAGCCAGGATACCTGGCATTGACATGGGAGATGTACTGGTCCGCCAAATACACCATCTGCACAGAGAGTGAAAGCTTTTTCTATTCCTGAACACTTGTTCATTTCTCCAGGGGGGGTACAAATGCAATATGTGTACCATCAGTGGCACCAATGATGTTGGGGATATGTCCCAGGGCACAAAAGTCAGCTTTCACTGTGGTCAAATCCTCCACCTGGGGGAATACAATGTAGCTATGCATGTGTTTCAGCAGGGCAGACAACACTCTGGTTAGCACGTTTGAGAACATTGGCTGAGACATCCCTGATGCCATGGCCAGTGTCGCTTGGAAGGAACCACTTGCCAGGAAATGGAGCACTGACAGGACCTGCACTAGAGGGGGATACGTGTAGTGAGGCGGATACTTGAAATCAGGTCTGGCTCCAATTGGGCACACAGTTCTTGGATTGTGGCCCTATCAAGTCTTTAGGTTAGGATAATGTGCCTGTCCTCCATTTTCGCCAGGTCCACCAGGGGTCTGTACACGGGGGATGACTCAATCTCCTATTCATCCTCAGCGGTTGAACTCTAGGGTGATAACCGGTGATCATAGGGTCATATTCACACATATGTTAAAATAAATATGCATTTCTTCCTTTACAGAACCAGTATGTGAACTTGAGAGTAATTTGATGTGCCAATGTCTGCTGTGACGCAGTTAGGTGTCATGGCCTGTGTCCCCCTGAAATGGCGGCTGCCTGACCTGTGAGGAGAGACAAGTGGAATTGAGGTAATTCTGCTGGCGTTCTGCGCCGTTGCGGTCGGCGGTCGATAACCACCGCGCAACTTCGCATTGGTTATCATTGGGCCAAGGAGCCAATGGCGATGTACGCCGGTGGTGACGGTACGCACCGCCGCGGACGTGACCGCCATTTTCTATCTGTTTACTCACTTGCTACCTGACCTTCAATAGGAGAGGAACTACAATGCAAGTGCTGCTGTGACCTGTGTCTGAAAGCAACAATGGCTCGAGTGTCTGGGGAAAGGGCCCACGCCTTCATTTCAGATGAGTTGGAGAGACTGGTAGATGTGGTCCTACCCCAGTACACTTTACTCTATGGTCCTCCAGACAAACAGGTGAGTACAATGTTAGCATGATGCGTGGGCTATGAATGTATGGATTGCTGTGTGTGTAAGCCTCGTGTAGGGGGGGATCTGAGGGGTCCTGGGCAGAATGATGCATGTCTCGTGGTCAATGTCTGCGCGTAAGGGGATGGGAGGTAATGGGTGGGCCATGAGTGTAACAGGCCGGACGGTATGACTCATACCTTTTTCGATGCATATTTTTCTGCAGGTCAGCGCCCATCAGAAAAAGGGTATTTGGCGTGCCATCGCCAAGGGGGTGCGGACCCTGGGGGTCTTTGACAGGAGGAGCACCCACTGCCGCAAACGGTGGGAGGACCTGCACCGCTGGGTAAGGAAGATGGCAGAGGCCCAGCTAGGGCTGGCCTCCCAACCAGGAAGGGGTGCCCGTCGTACCCTGATCCCCCTGATGTTCCGCATTCTGGCGGTGGCCTATCCGGAGTTGTATGGGTGTTTGAAGGCATCACAGCAGCCACAAAGGGGTGAGTACAGATTCAGAATCATGACTTTGCACGCGTTAAGGTTTTACCTGGGTGGGGGATGTGGGCTGTGGGTGCCCCTAGGCCAGAGCGAACATGGCAGGGTAGGTCCCATGTTGGGTAGGCTCTGAAGCACTCCAACCCCCATAGTGTTAGTGGGCATCTACTACTGGGAAGGGTCCTGTGGGTTTCAGGTGTGCAGCTAATGGCGTTAGGCATTGTACCCCATGGGCTGGTGACTAGCATTGTAACTGGTAGTGCATGGCCTAGTGCATAAGGCTGATCCCTGTGTGTTGTGCACTCCAACGATAGTGTTGTTGCTGGCATTGTCCAAGTGTATCCTCTGTCTCCCCCCCCCCCTTCTTGTTTTGTCACCCTGTCCTTGTGTGCATTAGCATCATCTGGTGGAGGAGCAGAGGCACCGGCGGCAAAGGGAGCTGCATCACACATGGGCCTGGAGGCCGAATCCACTGACGGTGAGGGCACCAGTGGGACGGAGGGCAAGGGGAGCACCACGACAGAGACAGGAGGGGACACTACCGACAGCGACTCCTCCTCCGATTGAAGCACCCTGGCGGTGGCAGACACCTCTGTGCCCACCCCAGCAACAGGTACAGCCGTCATTCCCATACCAGCACCACCCTCCCAGGAGCCCCTCAGCGTGTTTCCTGTGCCCGCTAACCCAGGAGGGTGGGCATCTCCTTCGACCCAGGTACCCCAGGCCCTGCCCCAGTCAGCCCTGCTGCCCTCAGTGAGGAGGCTATTAACCTTCTGAGATCCCTCTCTGTTGGACAGTCGACCATACTGAATGCCATCCAGGGTGTAGCAGGGCATGTGCAACAAACAAATGCATACCTGGAGTGCATTCACTCTGGCGTGGCAGCCCAACAGAGAGCATTCCAGGCTCTGGCCTCCGCACTGATGGCAGCCATTGTCCCTGTCTCCAGCCTCCCCCCCTCCAACTTCCTCTACCCAGTCCCAATCCCCTCAACCCCAGCCTATACCAAGCACACCTTCAGACCAGCAATCACCCAAATCAACACACAGAAGTGGCTCAGGCAAACACAAGCACCACACTTCATCTCACAGGCACTCACACAAGCACCATCCCCATGCGGACACACCAACGTCCACTGCCTCCACTGTGTCCCCCTCCTCCTCCTTGTCCACGCTTTCCCACTAGCGTCTCCACTCACACCTGCATGCACTACATCCTCAACCACTACCTCCATCACCAGCATGCGTCTCACTACACGACCCTCACTGGCAGTCACCACCCCCACATCCATGCACAAGTCCCCTGTGTGCTCTCCCACTGTGTCTGTGACCCCTACCCCCAAAGTACACAAACACAAGCACACACACACCCAACAGGCATCCACCTCACAACAGCATCCAGCCCATGCACCTCCACCCAAACACAGCAGACTGACACCTCCTACAACCACTCCCTCTTCCTCCACTCCCAAACCTTCACCCTCTTCCTGCCCCAGTGTCCCTAAGAAGCTTTTCCTCACCACCATTGACCTATTCCCTACCCCTACCCCCACCCCGTCCTTCACCTCAGGCCAGGGTGGCCAGAACCCAGCCCAGCACCTCAGCCACCCAGTCCACGGCCACTGTGGTTTCTGCAGCTGTGAGAGGCTCCAAGGAGGTACCCGTCAGCCCAGTCAGTGTCTCACCAACACCTGACAAGGCCAAGAGGGGTCCGCCACCTGGCAAGAGCAAGAAGGGGACAGCATCCAGTAAGGAAGGAGGCACAACCAGCCAGCAAGGCCAAGTCAAAGACTCCAGCTGGCAGAAGCAAGGAGGCACCACCATCTGCCAAGGGCAGGAAGGGGCACAGAACACCAGCCATGGCACTTCAGCCGTCTGAGGCTGCAGGTGAAGGCCTGGAGGCTACCACCACAAACTGCCAGCACCCGTCACCGCCGGAGAGCAGAGTGTAGTGGTGACTACATGGGCTGCAGTGCGTCCTGGCCCCTGAAAAAGCTGACACCCAGGTGAGAGACTGTGACCTTGCACTCCAAAACATCTGCATCACAGGGCGCAATGCCCCCTCCAGAACCAGTGGAAGAAGGCATCCACTCAGCCCCTCCTTGCCAGGATGAAGCACACTGGGCACAAGGCCCTCTCCAGAACCAGTGGAAGAAGCCATCCACTCAGCCCCTCCTTGCCAGGATGAAGCACACTGGGCACAAAGCCCCCTCCAGAACCAGTGGAAGAAGCCATCCACTCAGCCCCTCCTTGTCAGGATGAAGCACACTGGGCACAGGGCCCCCTCCCGAACCAGTGGAAGAAGACATCCACTCAGCCCCTCCTTGCCAGGATGAAGCACACTGGACACAAAGCCTCCTCCAGAACCAGTGGAAGAAGCCATCCACTCAGCCCCTCCTTGCTAGGATGAAGCACACTGGGCACAAAGCCCCCTCCAGAACCAGTGGAAAACTGGCCCCCACTTGAGAAACTGTGGCCATGCACTCCCCAGGACCAAGCAGTGGGCAAACCACCCACTTAAGAGACTGTGGCCTTGCACTCCCCAGGACCAAGCAGTGGGCAAACCACCCGCTTGAGAGACTGTGGCCTTGCACTCCCCAGGACCAAGCAGTGGGCAATCCACCCGCTTGAGAGACTGTGGCCTTGCACTCCCCAGGACCAAGCAGTGGGCAAACCACCCACTTGAGTGACTGTGGCTTTGCACTCCCCACGACTCAGCAGTGGGCATGGAGCCCCCTCCAGGAGCAGTGGCGTTGTACCTTCTTCCGGCTGAGGTGCCCCCCATTCCCCATCCCCCTGAGGTGCCTGTGTGTTTTCGACCTGATGCCCCTACAGTGTTCTCTCCGTATTGAGGCAGAAGTCAAGTGTAGGCTTGGCCTATGTGTTTTGGCCCAGTGGGCCACAGACGATTTTTGAGTGGGCATTGTCCCGCCTTTTGTATATATTGTATATATTGTACATCCTGTTATTTCTTTATGAACGTATTTCTCAGTATTAATAATATTACACTCATTTTACTCCCTTCCTTTTGTCCTTGCGTTATTCCAGAGGG